>NW_021131692.1:0-171086 GCF_004193835.3 Ostrinia furnacalis
TAAGTCGAATCACGAAACGTATTTTCGGATCTCACCCGAGGCAGTCGGTTCAAACGCACTTGGCCAATTGTGCGGGCGACGGCAATCAAATAGGCACTGGCACATTACGTAGCTACATCGAAAATGTGTAGTATGTCCTTTCAACTATCATACGTACTAGACAGGCTGTTCTGAACTAAAAGAATGCTCACAATTGATACTTATCAACTACTCATTGAGGAACAGATGTTATTGATAACCGGTGCACGCGCACACAAGAAATACAATATTAATCTCTTTACAACGTTACTCGATTTGACGACAAACCCCTTATAACGTCGAAATATTGGTTTACCTTGCTTTCTCTCCGCATTACCGTTCCACTCTATTTAACGACCACTCTCAATAACACCGAAAAAGCTCAGTCCCTTGTGTGTCGTTATAATAGAGTTTACATTGCATGATATTATATATTTATTTTAAACAGCCGATTATTTCTTCATTCTGAACGGCTCGTCTAGTCAGAAGAGTTCGCACTTGACCGCTGCATTGGTTAACGTCTCACACCGAGCACTGAGCGTTCGCGTGACGTCACGGGGGCGGGGAGCGTCACGCCGCGTCGCCCACGTGACAGTAGTCCGTTAGCGGGACGATTACTACTTGTATCTGTGGATGGAGACCATTAAATTGATAAAATAGGCATGATTACTTTGAACTTCAATTCAATTTAAGATTGTTGTGTCTCTGCAATCATCTTTAAATGAGAGAAAACCTTTCAAATATTAAATCTATCGCTTCCAATAATTTCTATTGAAATGATCTCTATTGCACGAAAATCTCGCCCCACAGTGCGGAGCTGTTCACTTTAGAAAAGTGGATGAACTGAATTTTTAACATCAACTGGTTTCATTTGACATGATGAGACTTTGTATATTTACAAGTCTAGTATACTGTGTATGTACAGAGCTGATCATAAGAGTACGCTGTGTGTAGAGATTTAGCTGCTCATAATAAACGATATAATACGAGTATACAATTTTAAAACTTACCCGTAATTGGTCTCTGTTGGGTCCCAATAGATGCCTCGGTTCTGGGTCGTCGCTAGTGTCCGTACATTTTGGACACCGACTGAAATGTGACACAAATTAATATAACTAAAGCCTGGTCCGTGAGCACGTAGAATCCCGTCCAATGACCCCAAGTTACCCATCCTTATCGCTCGCGCGTAATTATATTGCTGTCGCGACTGTGCGACGCGCGCCCGCAGTGAGTGTATGAGCAATATAATGAGGATCAGTACTGTTGTAGAAAATGCAATAAAACTAGTATCTACGTTAATCTTTAAGACATAAGAAAGATATATCTTTTTGAATTATCCAAATCGGACCATTACTTACGAAGATATTAAGTAATAAACATAGGCCGTTTTTGCCGCTAAAAGTCAACGTACGCAGGGCCGCGTGACGTCACTATATCCGAATCGAGCGCAGCCGGCGTACTGCGTGGATAGAAAATATTTTTTTCCAGATAAACTATCAGTTTTAGAAAAAAACTTTTAATAACATTTATTCTTCAAAATAAAGTAACCTATCGACCAGTAATTTTTAAAAATAAAAATTGTGAAAAATAAGTGTCCAAAAACCACATTTTTATAGGATTCGATGGAATGCGGAGACGCGGTTGGGGAGAGTGTAACTTTATGATTGTTTGTATTGAACATAATAATACATAATATGANTGTCCAAAAACCACATTTTTATAGGATTCGATGGAATGCGGAGACGCGGTTGGGGAGAGTGTAACTTTATGATTGTTTGTATTGAACATAATAATACATAATATGAATGCTAATACCCAGTTTCTGGCCTAGAGGGAGGGGGGGGGATAAGTCATACCCAGCTTAAAGCCTGGGGGGAGGAGCAAGCCTTACCCAGCTTCTTGCCTTGGTAAGAGGGGGGAGAGGCAAGTCACTAACAACACTTATGAACACTTTATTTGCATAAATCGCCAAATATACCACCGCGGAGACCCTACTCGCGTCTCCGCGTTCCATTGAATCGTATGAGCGTATGGATTTTTTGCGATATTTTTCATAATTTCTTTTTTTTTTAAATTACCTATCGATAGCTTACTTTATTCTGATGAATAAATGTCATAAAAAGTTTTCTCTAAAACTGATAGTATGGCTAGAAAAAAATATTTTCTATCCACGCAGTACGCCGGCAGCGTTCGGATCGGATATAGTGACGTCATCGGTCCCGCGCCGGGCGGTCAGTGAACTTTTTTAGTAATTTGGCCATAACTTTGTCAATTTTTGTCATAGAACAAAAATTTTTGGACTGTATATTAAGGATTTCTTAGACCTATAAATCTGCATTCACAGCTAAAAATCGAAATGATCCTCATTACGCGCGAGCGATAAGGATGGGTAACTTGGGGTCATTGGACGGGATTCTACGTGCTCACGGACCAGGCTTTAGTTATATTATTTTAAAAAAAATTGTGGTCGACCGATGATCATCTCATAAATGTAGGTAGCAGGGAAGCGCTGGAAGCAGGCCGCTACAAACCGGGCAATGTGGAAATCATTGAGGGTATGGTAGCAGTAGACGTCCTGTGGCTGAAATGATATCGTATGAGACTGATGCCTATGCTAGGTAAAGTCCGGTCGCCGAGCAGAAATAATTTTGTCCAATGACCCCAAGCTACTCATCCTTATCGCTCGAAAGTTTAATTATGTTGTTGTTGAGACTGCGATGGGCGGCCGCAGTGAGTAGGTTATCGGCCTCCCATCGCTTCGAACTGCCAGTAATGTATAAAAGGGCGTGACTCACGTGGGTCCCTTGTGGGTCACTGGCGGCTCTATAGTGGTGGTGGCCTCGCTGGCGGACGGCGTGTAGAGAGGAGTGTTTAACTCGTCAAAGTCTAACGCTCCGTCTATGTTGAGCACTCTGCGAAACAGAATACTAAGTAAATAAATAATAATTTATTTAAGCCACGATAGCCGAACGGTGAAGGGGTCGGACTGGCCGACTCGTGATCCGGGGAACGCGGGTTCGGTCCCCGCCGCCGCTCGACTATTGTGGTGAGCTCACTCGTGACACAAGCATATTTAGCTTAGTATGAGGAGCTAACGGGAGTATTAGTAATTTGTGAAATAACAAATCAAAAATCTTTTATTTGCAAGTAGGCTCCCAATGACCACTTTTTCACGTCCCAACCCTACCCTACCTTGAAACTGTATATAGATAAGTAAATTCACCTGTTTTGCGATGAGAACCGATGCACCCTCTCTACGACAGAAGAGACGTGTTCTACACCTTTCTGCACTCCCCATACTAAGATTCCAATCTGAAAAAGTTCACAAAAATAACTTGAGCCAGTGGTACAATTTATTTCTCTTCTCTCTAAACTTCTTTAAAAAAATCATAACTCGAAAACTGTCAAAAATTGCGAAACATACATGGGATTCGAGTAGCCCTTGAGATGGTCTACCTCTGGGCTTCAACATGAGACTATTTTTGGACACCTAATCTATACAGGGTGGAAACGTTAAGTGATCTCACTCGATTATTTCTAAACTATACGAGATATTGAAAAACTGATTACTGATCCTGAAAGTGCTTCAAGAGCTCTTTCAAACGGTACCAATAATAGGTTACAGAATAAACTGGATCTATCTGAAAATTCAATGTTTCCAGTTCCATACTAAATGTATGCCAGACACACAATATTAGAAGTGTAATTTGTTTATTTAATAATAAACTCTTAAAATAAACTCGTAAATTGTATTCTTATTTTAAATTATTCATGAAAAACATTGGTTTTAGGCTTTACTTGCTATAATATTATCAAAAGATGAGTGTCATAAATGTGGTAGTACAAAATGTATGGAAAAAGGAAACATTGACTTTTTGGATAGATCCAGTTTATTCTGTAACCTATTATTGATACCATTGGATAGAGCTTGTAAAGGACTTTTAGAATCAGTAATCAGTTTTACGATATCATGTGTAGTTTTTAAAATAATGTGACTTTACCAAATGTATGGAAGCTGGAAACATTGATTTTTCGGATAGTTCTAGTTTATTCTGTAATCTATTATTAATACCGTTTGATAGAGCTCATGAAGGACTTTCAGGATCAGTAACTAGTTTATTGATATCTTGTATAGTTTAGAAATAATCGAGTGAGATCACTTATCGTTTCCACCCTGTATAAATAAAAATGAATTGATATTCGTTAATCTGATTAAAACTCGAGAACTTGGCTTGATTATGGCTGGGCCGATTGAGCTGATTTTGGTTTTAAAATGTTTGTCGTACCTAGTCCAGGGTAGGTCTAAACGGTGAGCAAATACGCGCGCGATATTGTTTTTCTGTGACAGACAAAATTCCAGAAGCTGCGGGCGGAAAGCTAGTATAATAATAAATACAGTAACATTCTGGGACGTACCGGAAAACGCAGCGTGGGACAACCACCCACAAGGTAGACCGACGACCTGATAAAGGTAGCATGAAGGTACTGGATGCAGGCCGCTACCAACCGTGCGATTTGGAAGTCATTGGGGAAGAATTAGGCTTGTTTTTACTCGGACACTAAACGGATCGCTCCAAACTAGTACAATCGGTCAAATGAACTAGTTCGGTCTTCAAGTACTATTAGTTCATTTTAGTACACTGATTCTATTAGGTAGATCGAACGAAAAAAGTCTTTATTCCTATGTATTTATGGCCCAATATCAAATATACTCGCAACAGAGTTACAGAGCCGTACCCATCTCACTCGCGCTCACATGTCACTAATCTCACGTCTCATTCTAGCACTATTAGTTCATTTTAGTACATCGATTTTTAATCAGATCGGACGAAAATCGTCTTTATTACTATCACCTTAAAGTACAATGTCGCAAAATACTCGCAACACACTCACAGAGCCGAATCCATCTCGCTCGCGCGCGCTTGTCACCAATTTCACGTCTCGTTCACACCTATTCATTCGTGATCAGCTGTACTAAAGTGAACTAAAAGACCGATTTGAACGACCTAAAAGGAATAGTTCGTTCTCGTTCACTTAAAGGAATTGCTTCCTATTAGTACATAGTACATAGTACACAAGCCTAGGAAGGATGTTTAGCAGTGGACGTCCTGTGGCTGAAATGACGATGATGATGATGATTCTGGGTACTGTACCTTGACCCTGACGTCGGGCTCGGGCCCGGCCCAGTCGTCGGGCGCGCGCTCGGGACAGTTCTGGCACGTGATCGCGATGCGCACCGTCCGCAGTACCACTTCTGGCACCTGCAGAGAATTGTTAACTGCAGATCATAAGTTATAGACGTATACCACGTGTGTACGATGGGCATACCCACAACCTTATTAGACTTGTGATCTCACACTGGTATTGAGATTGACAGGCTGATTCATTCTTTTCATGTGGCTGTGATATGAGCACAAAAAAAACCTCATTGATTGGGCGCCTATTTAGTATTCACTGCAAAGTACCAGGGCAGAGACTATCCTATTTGCTGTGCCGAAATTAATGGCGCCAGTACAGTCAGCGTCAATTATTTTGTGACACCCAAAGTAGACAATAAGTTCTCAACACGTTTTTGTTACAATTGTAATAAGGTTGTGTTGTCAACTTTTGGGTCTAAACTATTTGACGCTGACTGTACCGTATCAATCACACGTCAATGACGGAATCAAGTGGTGATATCTAAATTTATCTAACTCAAAGGTAACTGACTGACATAGTGATCTATCAACGCACAGCCCAAACCACTGGGCGGATCGGGCTAAAATTTGGCATGCAGGTAGATGTAATGACGTAGGCATCCGCTAAGAAAGGATTTGAAACTCCACCCCTAAGGGGGTAAAACGGGATCCACGCGTACGAAGTCGCGGGCGGCCGCTAATCTATATAATAAAAGAAAGTCGTGTTAGTTACTTCGCTTATAACTCAAGAACGGCTGAACCGATTTAGCTGAAAATTGTCAGGGAGGTAGTTTAGAGCCAGGAGAAGGACATAGGATACTTTTTATCCCGTTCGAAATTAAAAAAAGTCTGCTTATTTATTGCCATTAAGGCGGAACAAAGTTCGCCGGGTCAGCTAGTGTATTATAAGTTTATGATGTTTATAAGCGTTCTGGAAAGAGCCCAAGTACTGAATAAAAGCTTTGACTTTGGACTTTGAATGATGGAATGTTAGTATAATAAGTAGACTCACGTCAAAGGTGCCGGCCCAGACGATGAGCAGGCTCTTGCGGAACCACACGCCCTTAGGGTACAGGTCCACCGACCACTCGGCCGGCCGCTCCGAGCACACCTCCGCCATCGACGACCTGCGGCGGGACAATGTTAATAGTGATGGTCAATTCGAGTAAGTAACTCGGGTTAACTCGAGTTGGGCGTAACTCGAACCCACTCGAGTTGAATTCTCTCTGACTCGAGTTCGTATCGTAAACCGAATGGAACCGACATGGAGCGAAATTTTCCGATCATTTGAGTGATGAGACTATGTTCATTCGTCCATTCATAACAAACAAGTGTTACAATATAATGTAGGTTTGAAATTAACTTTAAACTGCCAGTTATTGTTGTAGATTTTCGTGTTTCATTTTTTTGAAAATTGCCAAGTGATAATAAATATAAATTTTTTTTTTTNNNNATATGTTTGTCTCGTAGCGCTGGTAGGGCCCAAAAGATAAGGAGACATGTAAAGTGCCCCATAATGGGCTACCTTTTTCTTTTTTTATTATTTTCTATTGACGTTCATAAGTGCCACTAGTGGTCTAAACTGAATAAATATTTTTGATTTTGATTTTTACAGCCAAGAAACTGTTGTATTTATTAATATTGAACCCTATTTACCGATTCAGCAGATCTACAGTAGTATGTAGTTACGTCTCTAGTTAATAGACAAATCGCTCTATGTCGCCATCTTGTTGTCTGTGGTAATCTCTCTGCAATAAAACTGCGTCTGCTAAATTTAAACTATTTTTATTTAAATTCATCAGGTTATCCGCGGACTAATGGCCAGTCAATGAATCTGGGATCGCAAGTCGCACGCCATTTATCGCCGTAAAAAAGGTACACAGTATAAGATTTTAAACTTTCGCGTTCCATTTCAATGAGGGTCCGCCAGACAGTGTTGCCAACAGCTACCAAAGGCTCGTAGCTAGGAATTTAACAGAAAGTTGCTAGATTGAGTATTTTTTTCTCCCTAAAAAGTAGCTAGAAGTAGCTGAATTCCGAAACAAATAAAATACTAAAGAAATAAAACACTGCAGTTAATAAATCAGACTATTTCCATAGAGTGCTTTAGTCGAGTCTCCTCTTGCTGGTTTTAACCAACTTTTGAACTCATCCACATTTTCCCATTCCGATCTATACTTCTGTGCGTATGACTTTTTTTTTTAACGGTAAATCCATTTTCACACAGAAAAACCTGTTTAACTCCGACCAACCAAGCGAGTCTAACAGCGACTTGTGATTGTGAGAGAGAAAATAAAAACAAACACTTAGTCCATAAATAGTAGTTTAAGGGAATTCCCCCCCACCCACAGGCCAAAACCACTCAAACGAGGGAATCCCCAAAGTTATTCCGCACCGATTTACGTGAGTCGTATCGTATATTGCTAATACTAATTTTGTTTGTCGGGGTCCCGGGGATGCCGCTACCATAACTTTGTAAAAATATTTCATAATCAATAGTTGCTAGAAAAAGTAGCTAAAAAATTTAGCTACAAGTTAAAAAAAATGTAGCTGCTTGACATCAAAAAGTTGCTAAATCTAGCTATAAAGTAGCTAAGTTGGCAACACTGCCGCCAGATGGCAATACGTAGACGCGAGGTCCAAATGCTGCATGATTGGTTATTTTTGACATGACATTGACAGATATGTCAAAATCCACCAATCACGCAGCAGTCAGACCCCACATCCACGTCCCGCCATCTAGCGGATCTTTCATTCGCGAAAACCCTCATTAAAATAGTAAGTTACGGGTCTTACTTAACGCGACGTTTATTAATGAGTTACATTGTGTACTCACGGCTTGACGTTTCGGCTGCGATGCGGCAGCCGTGGTCACAAGCAGACTGGCGGCTCGCGGCGTCGCGTTAAGACCCGTGTCTTACTATTTTAGGTACACGGTATGTCTAAAACTTAAGCGTATATGTGTCTTCATCAAGTATAGGTCGCGGAACGAGAGTTGAGGCTATCAACACTAAGCAATGATTCGTCTTGCGAACAGACAAATGCTTTCGACAGAAAATCAAGAGCTTGCAGACATCTATCAAGAGCATGGTAGCTAGTGTATTAGATATTTGAATATGTACGGGATTGTTTGTGTTTATTCAAATTTCATCAGTGTGAGTACCTACGTGTTTGCCTCAACATTCGTTGCGCGACCTATAATATTCGCTGCACGAGCACAACCCTCTTCTGTTTACCAACTTTTGAAATATGACCATTGATCTGAAGATGGATTTCACAGTCACCTGGTGCTGAAGATGAAGGTCCTCGTGTGGTAGCAGGCCAGCGAGTGGAAGTTGTCGACGCCGAGCACGGAACCCCACGTGTCCTCGGTGTAGAGGCGTGGTGTGAACAGCATACGACCCGCTTCCGATTGCTGCACTTCTGCCACGCGCTCGTATTGACCTGGGTGGAAAATATTTTAAAATGGCAGTTTTTTTCTCATGTTCAACCACCAGGAGTGTACGTATACATTACCCGCAGGGGCTACTTGACAACGCATAAATACCTACACCTAGCAAAAGTAAACTTAGCACCTTCACCTCCCGTTTTCACTTTCGAAGCAAGCCAGTAAGGTCGCTTTTTTGAAGGTTTGGTGTTATGGAACGAGGTGCTTAGCGAATTGGAGTGACATTTGTTTGAAAACAGGATTTTTTGACAATCGAGCAGCGAACACGAGTGCAACATATTTGAACAATTGAAACTATTAATATGTTAGGTACTTTTTTTTTACTAATTTTCCCTTAAAAAACTTCAGAATTGTTGATTTTTATTCAATGGTATACCGATATGCAGTGGTCGCTCATATCTGAGTAGTAGCTCACGTCTATCACACAGGGTGATGACTGGTAAAGTCCGGTCGCCGAGCACGTAGAATTTAGTCCAATGACCCCAAGCTACCCATCCTTATCACTCGCGCGTAATTATATTGCTATCGCGCTCGCACACTCACTGCGGCCGCCCGTCGCATAGTCGCGACAGCAATATGATTACGCGCGAGCGATAAGAATGGATAGCTTGGAGTCATTGGACAAAATTCTAACTGCTCGGCGACCGGACTTTAGCTACATGCAATGGTAGCTCATACCTGACTGGTAGCTCATGGCGATGGCCATGCGCTCCATGAAGAACTCCTTGTGCTCCTGCGTCAGCGGGCACAGCAGCAGCTTGGCCAGCTGGTTCGGGCACATCATCGGGAACCTGCGCATACGCGAATGACAACCTTAACGCTTTTGAAATAAGAGCTGTATTGCACTCCTCCTGCGAGAAAGTCATCTCACAGAAGAAGGCAGCGGAATGCGCGCGGGAATTAATGAAATGAATGATTCTCACACTCCGCAAGGGGAGGAAAAAGCGTACCGCCGTACAAATGTTCCTTTCTTTTTTTTGTTGCGGGGGAACCATTGCCACGTCCATTGTATGGGAATGGTAGTGTCTACCATGTAGGTGGAAGTCCAAGGCTTTAGTCGGATACTCGTGACCCCGCCACTCGGGCAATGACGGGACACCGTAGAGATTTTTTTTAACAATTTCACACAGCGTCAGCTAGCCCCAAAGTAATCAACTTAATGCTTGTGTTATGGGTGCTAGCTTAACGGATATACTACTTATATACTTTTTTTTTAAATACATACATATTATACAGATTTTAGTGGGTATTCGCTGGGTGCGAAGTACTAGGTGGGGGGGACATAATCTATCGCAGCGCTCATGGTGGTCAAAAGTAGAAATAATGTTAGCTCTGTCATCAGATGTATCTGTCAATGGCAAAGCGATTGTACATAATACATTTTAATATCATTAATTAATCGCATGAAAAGGGTCCTACTGGGAACTTAAATAAAAGAGTGGACTGTATTTCGATAGGGCTGTTTTAATAGCCGTTTACAATTTGGAAATAACTAAACTATACAACGTGGTAGTACAAAAATGAGTCACAGTAGTTGTTGTGCACAGATGTTTGCCTTATGATGAGAGCGTGAATTATTGAACTCTGCCCTTGTTTTGTTCTTAATTCTTCTACATCTCGGACTTGTCCAGCCAATACCAACAACTTTCCTTTAAATACGGTTTGTGGTTGGAATTTGATATTGTAACTCTCACAAACCCGGTCTTCAAAACGATACTCATTTCGATCTGAAAACGATATTTAATTTATTACTAGCGATACAGAAACATTTAAATATATTTACTGTTATATAATGAAACCGTTAAAGTAGCTTTTTCTTTTTGTTTTACTGTAAAACTACAACTATAAATGAAGTAAACAAACCCTGACACAATCAAAATTAAACACACTTTTTGGACTTACCTCATTTGATTTGAATGACCAAAATGATTTCAAAACCTTTTTTCCACCCAAATCGTGGTATCACAACAATTTATTAGTTGAAAATATTTGTTATTTTTTCATTTCGATATTTTTTCACAAATATACGACCTAAATGTCAATGTGACAGAGCCCACAAAGTTGTGGACGCTAGTTGGCGCTGTAATCGTGCACGGAGCCAATACCCCGTCCTTTTCAGGACGGAGCAGCGTCTTTTTAGAGCACCATCCTGGTGGTGCTCTAAAAAGCAGGCAGGGTGTTGTGTGAGATTCCTATCTCACACAACACCCTGCCTGCCACACGCAGTGGTGACAGAGCGCAATGAATTTCCTTAGCATCAAAAAAAGGTGGTATCTATACTAATATTATAAATGCGAAAGAAACTCTGTCTGTCTTGTTTCAACGCCTAAACCACAGAACCGATTTTGATGAAATTTGGCATAGAGATAGTTTGAGTCTCGGGAAAGGACAAAGGATAGTTTTTATCCCGGTTTTTGAAAATGGGACGCGCGTTATCACGCGTTATCAAGTTTTTTGTGACAGACAAAATACCACGCGGGCGAAGCTGCCGTATTGTATAAATAGAACAAAACTTGTAAACGTTTCTATTTTACTAACCTGACGTGTGAGAACACAGCAGCGACCAACGAGTCCCAGTGTAGCTTGGTCTCCGCCTCGCCCAGTCCTTGCGCGTCGAGTCGCGTCCGCTGCTTGCTTAGCCACCGCACCACGAAACTAAAGACAAAAATAAAAATCTTCAACGAAGAGCTCCAACTCAATGTAAATATAGGCTCATTCCAAGAATTACAAAAAAATTTGAAACCTATGCCCCAGAAAATAGAGCTTTAACTCCCCTAGAAACCGTAGATTTAAAATAAGAAAGAAAGAACTTCGAGACTTGTGTCCCAGACCAGCTCACTCACTTAGTAGACTTAAATTAAAAAGTTGTCCGTGAGACACAGGATTTTGTGACCTATGACCTAGAGAGAGTCAAGCAGTTTGCCCCAGTATGCTCCAGCCAAACAATAAAGCTTTCACTCACTCACTGGTTGAGGCTCATTCATCATAAATATGCAGTTTCCGAGGTGTGCAAGTATCAGGCAAGAAATTCGCGAAGTAAGACCTATGCTCTGGAAGTCACTTGCAAAGCTTGCAAATCACTGGTATAGGTTCAAAAGTTTCCCACTAGGTAAAGTGTTTGTGACCTATTAACCTCGAGAGAGTCAAGCGGTTTGGAGTCCTATGGCTCAGACAATAGAGAGAGCTCACTCACTGGTAGAGGCTCATCTCAAAAAGTTGTCCATGAATCAAAGGATTTTGCGCCCTATTGACCTAGAATGAGTCAAGCAATTTAGAGATTTATGCCCTAGATAATAAAGCTCACTCACTCGTAGAAACTCAACTAAAAAGCTGCCGCGAGTCAAAGGGTTTGGCGCCCTATTGACCTAGAGTGAGTCAAGCAATTTAGAGATTAATGCCCTAGCCTAGACCATTGGTTCCCAAAGTGGCGCGGGCCATCTGTAAAAAACCTGCGACCGCTGAGAGAATGTATTCCAGACTGCTCGATACGACCAATAAATAATCTTGACTGGAGGAGGGGGGGGGGGGGCGGCTTTTTTTTGTATGGTCGAAAGGGGGTGCATCTCAAATAAGTTTGAGAAACAATGCCCTAGACAATAGAGCCCACTCACTGGTAGAGGCTCATCTCGTTGTGCAGCACGAGGTCGCTATGCTGGTAGAAGCTTGTCTCAAAAATCAAAGGATTTTGCAACCTATTGACCTAGAGAGATTCAAGCAATTTAGAGACTTATGCCCTAGATAATAGAGCTCATTCACTAGTAGAAGGTGCCCTCGCCATCATCAAGCAGTTTGGAGACTTGTGCTGTAGACAATAATAGAGCTGCAACTTACTACGAGGCGCATCTCAAAAAGTTGACCGTGAGTCAAAGGATTTTGTGACCTATTGGCCTAGAGAGTCAAGCAGTTCAGAGACTTATGCCCCAGACAATAGAGCTCACTCACCTATCTCAAAATGTGGAATGTGTGGCGTCAAAGGATTTTATAACCTAGAGTCAAGCAGTTAGGAGCCCTATGCCCCAGACAATAAAGTCCACAACTCACTGGTAGAGGCTCATCTCGTTGTGCAGCACGAGGTCGCTCTGCTGCAGCAGCGCCAGCAGCGTCTCGCCGTCCAGCTCGGCCAACTCCGCGTCCGACCACACCCACTCCAGGTTCCACTTCACAAAGTTCTGGCACGCCTGCGGGCATTGGAAATTAAACCTTCTGTAATACTAATAAAAGCTAATGTAGTTTGATACAATGAGCATAGGCACAGTTGTTTTATTTGACGAAAGAGTGAGCCATAGTTGTAGTTGTTGCGTATAGACACGCCCACAGATCACAAAAACTAAAGGGAGATGTGTCAAGGGGGCGGGGCCGGTGTCACAGCAATATCAGGCCTGTTCATCTCCGCGAGTTTACATCGAAAACAAAACACGCACGATGGCCCCCTACAGGATACTATTTGACAAGGCATCACATACGAGTAGGGTTTCTGCTCGAGCTTTCTCGAACTCGAGAAAACTCGAGAAATTTGTCTTCATTCGAGACGAGAAAAAAATTGCCGGAGCTCGAGAATTCTCGAGTTTCGATTTTAAAGCTTTAATATTCTTGAAAGCCGATTTTCTTAGACAAAAGTAAGTTTTTTATTATTTAATAGGTCATCGTTGCTTTTAGACTGGCCTAGTCTTTCCTTTTTTAACTGATTTGATTTGCAAGTCATGATCTTAATTGAAACAATTGAAACTAAGTAATAATGTTCACCAACGAGTATGCTATATTTATTATATATGTTTAATCTGACTGAAAAAATTGTTAACTAGACAGTTACCTTACCTAACAGACGTTAGGTTAGGTACTCGTACCTTCTCGCAAAGTTTATTCAAGTCGTAATCTGTAGGATATTTAAAAATTTAATAAAAAGTTTTTTTTGTTCATAAAAAAAACTATTTATTTATTTATTTAAGGACAGCTAACAAGACACACACAATTGACTGGAAAAAACATTGAAAACAATACGTTTTCATAGTGTAGCCTTAATTAAAAGATGCCATTTTTAAAAGATTTTTTTATTTATCGTAATTTTGCTAATTGTAGCTCCAGATTTTTATTGTTATTTATCCTTAAAGGGCACGCGACTTTATGACTTTTGTTATGATTATTAGTAAATATCAATTATGAAAGATTTTATTTTTTGTTTATTTCCTTACCAAAATAAGTGGTACTAAATTCTAATATTGATTGTTGTGCATAAAAGTAGGTATATTAGATTAAAAAAAACCTGTGTTTTTATTAAATTTCAACCGATTTCAGCAGTTTTCATTAAAAGACTCGAGACCCGAGAAAACTCGAGACTTTGGCCTCGAGAATTCTCGAAACTCGAGAAAAAAAATAGGTCGAGAAATCAGAAACCCTACATACGAGCGAACATTGACTCACGCACGCGTATTCTTGTGTGTGATAGAAAAAATAAAGAAAATGGTGTATTAAATACTGTGCAGTATTTAACTGCCTAAATAATAATAAAAACACAGAATGTACTTTTTTAAGTTGCCTGAAGACACTGAGAGGTAAATAAGTAGGTAGTTAATATTATTCATGTTACTTCATGTATTTCCTCCGCCATTTTCTGCAGTTTGGCACCTCATGTCACATCATTTTACCGAAGTCAGCCCTATACCTTCGGCGCAGTGCCGATCACTGACGTTTGTCAACAAAATGGTGCTTGACTCTTGAGACCGGCTAATTACACCATATTGTTAATGACATTGAGCATACATTTTTTTTAAATACCGTCGCGAAGTATAACTTCTGTACGTAGTACTTATTTATTATTATTCTGTGGAAATATGCCCAAAAACAGAACACATTGCTCGTAACAACAATGATGACAGCAGCGACGTCATAATGTAAACAGTTTACATTGCTTGGGTAGTACTAAAGATTATTCGAACGTTGAGTACTGATACCGCAGTGGATAATGAGCACATATTTTGATTACTTTGTGTGTGTAAATTTCTAATGCGACTCTGAGTTTCGATCTCAGTGCTGAAGAAATAAGCGCGTACCTTGGCGACGTCATTATGGCCACATGCCATGGTGTACTGCATCCAGGCGATGAGCTGGCCGCGCTTGGCAGCCTGCGCGATGTGCTGCGACATATACGTCAGGCACAGCGTCACCAGGTCCTGGGGAATGATAAGATTAAGGGAAAATGCAATGTGGACTCTAAGAATTCACGGCGCGACTTTCACCTTCGCCCGCGGCGGTTGTGGAATTGCGGTTTTATTTCAAAACTCACAGGAGCCGTTATTTGCGCGGTTATTCAAAGAACTCACGGCGTGATTTTTAATTGACTAAGTCACTGGAACAAAATGGTCGCCCGCCGATCGGGCGGTTTTCGCGCGGGCGAAAACCGCCGAGCTGGACCCGATTACAACCGCGCCCGCTGCGGGCGAAAACCGCGTCGTGAGTAATGCATTAGTTTTTACATAAGTATCTGCATTCTACAGAAGCTGCGGGCCCGCAACCGCCGCGAGCGCGGGTGAAAATCGCGCCACGAGTTCTTAGCCTAAGGCCGATATTATGAAGTGACGCCTAGTGACGCTCGAAACTAGATTTAATTTCTCTACGTATTTAAAAATACACATTTTAATGGTTAAATAAATGTACCTTAACATTGTATTTATCAGCCAGCGATAATACGGGAAGCACAGTCTGATGGGATATCCGAATTTGTCCAGTGTAAAAGTACCTGGAAAAGACCAAATATAAATGTGGCATATTTCTTAACTATAATGTGGCATATACTCATGATTTGGAACTTGAAATTGACTGTCTCTGATGGGATTAGAACCCGTTTTCACCATCACTTTTGCCCGTTTTCACCATCAATCTCTAATTTTTAAGTGACCCCTATGAAAACAAAATTTCTGTTATGAGTATGTGTTATCAATATCATAGGGGTCACTTAAAATTAAGGATTGATGGTGAAAACGGGCATTAGACGCCTTCACATTAAAGCCATCACTTAAATGTAGCCTTTCGAACTAAGCGTCACAGACGCAGCGTCTTTAGGTATGGTTTTGTACCACCACCGCCGCGTCACTAACTCGCTTCGAAAGGCTACCTTTAAGACCAAAGCTAAAGACGCTGCGTCTGTGACGCTTAGTTCGAAAGGCTACCTTTAGGCGTTAGAAGCGCGACAGCAGCGCGGCAGCGGCGTTTTAATAATGTGAAGCCAGGCATTCTCTGTCTTAAAGTATGAAATTATCGGCAGCGCGTCTGTCGCGGGTTTGTCGCTGCCAAAGTCGCCTAAATGTAAAAGCGCTCTTAGGCGATCATCACACTGCACCGCGCTCCGCCGCGGTCCGCGTGATTACATATAACGAATCCCGCGCGCAGACGCGTTGTCAGTGTGTTGTGCCGCGCATGTTTTCTATACAAACTGAGGTACTTGCGTACAATAATTAAATCTGTCGTCCCGCGTACCGCGGCGGAGCGCGGTGTAGTGTGATAATCGCCTTAGTGTGGATTTTTTTTTAATAGTGAATTACTTCAAAAAATGCGGGAACACAGAAGCGGCGGTCGGTGTCTCCTGCAGTACCACGCGGCTCTCCCGCCATTCGCTCCATTCACGGTTCATCAACATGACCTGGAACAAAATGGTAATAATTTTTATACTTTTATTTTATTTATTTAAGGATAGTACACAGCACAATATTAAGTTTAACCTAAATTATATGTTTAAATAGATAATAATAAATAATATGTTTTAGTAAGATTTTACTAATTTGCTTAGAAATATTAATTTTGTGTTGATTTTAAGCACAATGACAAAGTGAGCAAAATTGACAAAAAATTCAGATTACCAAAAATGTAGAACAGAATAATCTCAGATACTAAAGAATGTTTCAACAAATTTATCTTGTAAATGACTGCACATCAAGCTAAAATTGCTGCATATAATTTTTTTATTTTCAGTTTGGTCCTAAGGTTGACTGGAGGAAAATGCCGAAAGGCATTAAGTCCGCCTTATTTACACTGTTCTATGTGCATATAAGTTTGAAATAAAATAAATATTTTTTAAATGCTGGTCAAAAAGTCTGATTTAGCAACAAAATTGTATTAAGTAGACTGATGTGCGGTTTTCTGTGCTTGTGAACATGATCATTTACCTGGAAGACTTCACTGCTGGCACACAGTATGAGCCGGTGGACCGGGTACCCCACGCCTGCCACCTCCAGGACTAGGTCGCTCATCAGCTGCTCCGCATACAACGTGGCGATCTTGAGGAGGACGCTCTTGGAGTTGTCCACCTGCTCAAAAATTAAAAATAATAGGATTAAATAAAACTAATAGTTGGGGGAGCTGTGGTTGAAATGATGATGATGACAAAAAATGAACACTGACTCATTTAAAAATATTTTTAAAAGTTTTTCATAACTTTGCAAAAAAAATGTTTTGTTATCAAACATGTTGACATCTATTTTTAGACAATTATTAGTTAGGCCACGCCCCCAACCTGGTTTTATAATGTAAACACAATATAAATAGGTTTTGAAATGTTATTATTGCATTTTTACAAATAATTTTAAAAGACACTAAGCATCTGTTATTGGTGTTCAAAAGAAGTAAACAGTGCAATTTTGCAAGTATGTTTACATTCCATCATATCACTTTCTAATAACATTTCAAGCAAGGTGTTGTTACCCAAGGAACCATCATATCAAAGTTAGTTCCAATAATCGTATGTCTTTTTGTTTACTTCAAAAGTAAGAATATTTTCCTTAAAATTTCCTGATCAAAATGATCTGAATGAGATTTTTTAACACCATAATGGTTGCGGTAGATGCGGCTTCATCTAGGTCAAAATACCCTTGGTATTCTAGCATATGTTTACGAAAGGTGTTATCTAATAAATTAGTTAAACCGAGATTACCTCAAGATCATCATTATTGTCGCTTGCATCACCAGACTTGTCTGTGCTAGAGGACGGCGTTTGCCTGTCCACGGTAAGGTAACTCATCATTCCACACTTGCTTATATCCTCATCTCTATAAATTATAAACGCACAGTTGTATAAAATTCACTAAATATGGATTATTTTCATTAACTTTTAGCAAACAATCTTCCACCAATTTCACAGCTTTTTTTAACAGCTGGTCTGTCATTAATGTCAAAGTGACGTTATACTTTTTTTTTAAGCAAATACATAAAAAAAGATTATTCCGACTTCAACATATCTTTTTTTCAGTTCCACACAATCAAAATCGTTATGTCAAACCACGTATTACGGAACGTGCAAGTCATGGCGTGTACTTGTGTGAAAAATGTTTGTTTGTTTTGATTTAAAAATTTGAAGAAAAAATACCTTCTACGAATTGTTTTGATGCAAAGAACCGTTTAAAATTCATAAGTACCTACGTCATGTAGCATAAAGTTTTATTAAATCACCAAAATAATGTTAAAACTATTGAGTGTAACAAGCTTAGATTAATAAAACAAGTGGATGTTATTCATAACTGGTTATGTAAAGATTTATCTGATTACAGCAAGTAAAAAGGTGCTTATCTATTAACTGAGATGGGTCTTAAGAAGAAAAAGAATGTTATCGTGCTCGCGGCATGCGTTTTTATAAGTTTTATCTTGTACCAGTTGTACTTCTTTTTGACGATCACATCTGAAACCGCTGCCGGCTTTAAAATAGTAACCGTGATAGATCATTCCAAATTGGATCCAAAAGAACATATTCGTTCAGAAGCAGATAAGTACATAAACGAAAATGGCATCATAAGAGGTGTGCATTATGCCTTGATGCCGAAATATCGGCCAGATTCAAACATGCAATTCAAATGTCTGAACTCCGATCAAAGAATACCATTCGAGCAAGTGAATGACGATTATTGTGACTGTGATGACTCTTCAGATGAACCGAGCACAACGGCCTGTGTAAATGGCACCTTTTTTTGCGACACCCAATATCCGAGCAAGCAAGTGGCCTACAACAATGTGCCATCAAATAAAGTCAACGATGGAATCTGTGACTGCTGCGATGGCTCTGATGAATGGCTACATGCACCTCATCAAAAAATATTATCTCAGAGCCACAAAAATTACAGACATTATGTGACAAAGTGTCCTAGTCGATGTTTTAAATAAATTTTGTGTCCTTAAAACCAAATTGTAAAATATTTGTTAGCATTTGGCAACTATTGTTTAAACTGTAAAAAGGTATATTGTCTTTATTCAAGTACCTACATACTGATGATTGTAAAGATATAGTTAATTCATAAAATTAAGTAATAACATTCCTATACTTTTGATTATTGTAATACTTGTTATATCTGTTGGAATGGTAAGCCTTATGCAATTGTTTTTCCTGCATATTTTAATAATTTTAAAGTGCCTCAATATTCCTTTTAAAATAAGTACCTAATGATAATCCTATTAAAATCTTGGCAAGATAAGATAATGTTTGGAAAATGATCATACTACCAATTTTCTGTGCCAATAATGCTTGTCTTCTTTTTTCACCAGACTTAGCTGAATAAAATTTTGTTCATTGGCAACAAAAGTTTTACAACCCAAAAATCTGTAAATCTACAACACTATTTTATTTGAATTTCATTGCTGTATCATTGGAGTTGTGCACACTGCACATATCTGAAATCATTTATTTTAAATTTTATTTTTGCTTTAATAGGAAAACAATTATTATGTACTGTTTTATAATAAATACCTACTGTATACTGAATGAAGTTGTCATCTTCATACTGTGAAATTACAAAACATAATTTGAACCAACTGTAGGTAAGCCAAGGATATGCGCCGCGATAAGCTTGTATCGCGCCATTTTATCTATTTCACGCGATAAGCTCATACGTTTGTCGAATAAAATCATCCATTAGATTTTATCACGCACAGCGCAGCTCAAAGGGAGCGCCTTCCACTGTGCCAATAGGCATTATAAAATTGTAAAATAAATGTTTTTCATTCTTATCAATGTGTATGTAAAATATTTCTACTTAATAGAGATTTATTAAGAAGACTGAATTAATAAAAATAAATTATTATGAACTCAACATTGTTTTGATATTTAAAACCTAATTAAATACCTAATGTTATAAGGGAGATCTAAACTTTGATTACGGCCTGGCTCTACTGGCATTCTCCAAAAAAGAAAAAGCTCGGGCACCTCGGGCCGTGCTCCGTGACTCGGGCAGGGAATCGAACCCGCATGGTGCAATGGTTGGTGCTTGGTGTGGTGGTGCCGCACGGTGGGCTGATATTAGAGCTTCATAGACTTAGCGTCGCTCAAAAATCAAGTGCCTAATTTTGAAAAAATAAACATGCCAATGAGTTCCTTTACCAAAAAGGAATATTTTATGTTATGTAACGTTTCTTGATAAAGTTATTATTTAATAAGTTATTGACAATTTCCTTTTTTTTTTGTATGGAGCTCAACATTTATTTTTATTTTATTCGTTATTCTTAAGCTTTCTTAAGAAATTGACTTTTGTATTATGTAATGCAACATATAAGCTATGTTATCACCAAGTGTCGCATTTCGGAAATCTTCGGAACATTGTCATTTTGGATTTAAAAATAAAAAAAATAAAAAATTTAAAAACTGCCAAATTTTGTAAAAATAACTACGCCAATGTGTTCCTTTGCCAAAAAGAAATATTTTATGTTATGTAACTTTTCTTGATAAAGTTATTTTTTAATAAGTTATTGACAATAATTACTTTTTTTTTTGTATGGAGCTCAACATTTATTTTTATTTTATTCGTTATTCTTAAGCTTTCTTAAGAAATTGCTTTTTTTATTATGTAATGCATCATAAAAGCTATATTATCACCAAGAGACGAATCCCGGAAACCCTCGGAACATTGTCATTTTCGACTTTAAAATAATAAAAAAAAAAGATAAAAAAATAACTGCAATGTTATGTACTTTATTCCGTACTACCTTAACGAGGTGAAGAACTAAGCACGTTTTTATAGTGGTGTTCCCAGGAGGCCTAATCCACTTGTAAGATTATTAAAATATGTTTTATGGAAATTAAGCCAGTTTGAAGTTAAGTTTATAGGCTAATATTTTTTTTTTATGTGATAGGAGGCAAACGATAAACAAAAATATCTACAAAAGTAAAGCTTTCTTTCAGTATCAGTATCAGCCTCATCATCAAATTGATCTTTTATTAATTAACTTTTTGCTGCTGTTGATAAAACTTTGTGATTTCTATGAAGTTTATATTATTGAAAAATTTGAATTTGAATTTGAATTTATTATGTATATCTGAGAATCAGATTTAAAAAATAAATTGCGTAAAATATCTTCATTAGTTGCTCTCCTGCAAAATTCGAGCGTGGTGTAGTACTTTCTGATTGGAAGTAAATATCTTTTCCGTGAGCAATAATTTTGTATGCTTGCAGGCATACACGTATGTAGAGCTCCATGTAAGTACTTTAGTTTGGTCTGCGAAACAAAATTTGCGAAAATGATGATTTTAGCGTTTTAGGGCAACTTGTAAGTGCCCAAATGAACGTTCGGTTTGATGTCTCCAGATAAAATGGATAAGGGAAAATAAGGTTTCTAGCTCCACTTTTTACTATCGACTCATTTCTTTTTCAAATTTATGAAGGAGACTCATTTTTTTTAATTCAAAATAAGCTGCATTTAATTATTGTCGACCTATTTTAATGTTATCAATGAAAAAAACTTAATGGACGCGGAAATTGAAAATTTAATAGATCGTAGTTCTGGAAGCAAAACAATCTCGTAAAAACTGATTCTCACTTGATAGATAGAAAAATAATATCGTTGATAAATGGCAGCTCTGCACAAGCAGCGATGTGATATTATTTGTAAAGCCATATCAAAAGAAATGAATAATTTAGACGTAATTGCCAACAAGAAAGGTTTTCAACACCACCAAAAAGTCCACTATAAATGATCAATTTGATGTCTAGGCTGATACTGAGAAAGAAAGCTTTACTTTTATAGATTCAGAAAGTGGCTCTTGAGTCTAACCAATAAACTTAACTTCAAACTGGCTTAATTTCCATAAAACGCATTTTAATAATCTTACAAGTGGATTAGGCCTCCTGGGAACACCACTATAAAAAACGTGCTTAGTTCTTCACCTCGTTAAGGTAGTACGGAATAAAGTACATAACATTGCAGTTATTTTTTTTATCTTTTTTTTTTATTATTTTAAAGTCGAACATGACAATGTTCCGAGGGTTTCCGGGATTCGTCTCTTGGTGATAATATAGCTTTTATGATGCATTACATAATAAAAAAGCAATTTCTTAAGAAAGCTTAAGAATAACGAATAAAATAAAAATAAATGTTGAGCTCCATACAAAAAAAAAGTAATTATTGTCAATAACTTATTAAATAATAACTTTATCAAGAAAAGTTACATAACATAAAATATTTCTTTTTGGCAAAGGAACACATTGGCGTAGTTATTATTACAAAATTTGGCAGTTTCTAAATTTTTTGTTTTTTTTTTATTTTAAAGTCCAAAATGACAATGTTCCGAAGATTTCCGAAATGCGACACTTGGTGATAACATAGCTTATATGTTGCATTACATAATACAAAAGTCAATTTCTTAAGAAAGCTTAAGAATAACGAATAAAATAAAAATAAATGTTGAGCTCCATACAAAAAAAAAGGAAATTGTCAATAACTTATTAAATAATAACTTTATCAAGAAACGTTACATAACATAAAATATTCCTTTTTGGTAAAGGAACACATTGGCATATTTATTTTTTCAAAATTAGGCACTTGATTTTTGAGCGACGCTAAGTCTATGAAGCTCTAATATCGGCCCACCGTGTGCAGTATAGGGATATTCCGATACTAGTAAATACGAGTAGGTACTCGATACTTTTGATTCGATACCAAGTATTTATTGTATCGAATCAATTTTGCGATACATAATCGGTATCGAAACAAAAATACTTGGTATTGAATCGAATCAGCAAAACAACCGAAAACAATAAAAAAAACCGAGAACGCATCATACAGAACTGAGAGAGTAAAAACAGTCAGATAATTAGCTTTAATCGGTTACCGAGTTACCGGTATTCGTCGCGTGGCGGCGTGAGTGACGCGTTGTCTCGCGCTGGGCCAGCCGAATTCGTCCGACTTCAGCCGAGCCTGAGCCGAAAGCGAGAGAAGGAGACACCCGCACCCGCCCGCAAATCATCTCGCCATTCCGCCATTGTGAAAGTGTTAAGTGATTATTTACAAGTAATTTTATTAATTGTAATCATCAAATTCATCGGTTTATTCCAATGTTATCATGGCATAAACCGATAAATAAATAGTTGTTTGCTTCTCAATTTTGTTTAAATTATTGTCCTTCAGCGTTCATTGATAGCACCCTCAAAATAATAAAACAAAAATAAAAGTTCCAAAAAGTATCGATATCAGTAAGTATCGATACTTTAGGAGTACTTATTTAAGTAGTATCGAAAAAAGATTTGAGTATTATCGAAATGAGTAGGTATCGATACTTAGGTGGTATCGGAACATCCCTAGTGCCGTGTGCCGTGTGTGTGAAAGAGAAGGAAAGTATTTTTATATGTGACACTGACATCTAGAAAAATCTATCTATATTAGTGATGTCAGTAGTTATTTCTTTATAAATCGATTATTAAAATCGCATTCAATGGTAAAGTAAAAGTTTAGCCAATCAAGTTTTCGAATGGTTTAACCTTTTACTTTTGTGTGGATGTTTTCCAAAGAATAATGAAAGAAGTTGTATTCTTACTAAAGTACAGTTTTTGCCATGAATTATTCATGGCAAAAACCCTTAGAGATGCGCCATTAGAATAAATAAATGCTAAAAGAACGATCGTAATCGTATTCATAATCGTAAGCCTTCATTGTTTTATGTTTAAATAATCGTTCTAGCACACATACATATTAAATGAATATGAATTACATAAAATGTAATAATAAACAAAATTAAACCTTCTTAACGCATTAGATAATCGTAACACTCACTGGTATCGAATCCAAGAAGAATAATCGAATAGTGAGTTACTCAGCAGCGCAACCCTATAGCTTCCAATTTCAGTTTTCATTCATTCGTTCCAAGTTCCATTCGTTCAGTCGGTCAATATTCGACATTTCATCATTGACATCATTCATTCAATTAAATTACCAAGAGAAAGANCCAAGAGAAAGAAATACCGGCGCGCAACTCGAGTTTTCCAGAAAATTAAAAACTGTTACTGCGTCAATTTCCCAAGCTTACGGAAGGAAAATTAAGTTGCAACAATGACCGTAGACGAAGGCGTTGATATCTCAAAGAATGGCGACCGTGGGGTGTTGAAGAGGATCATCAAGGAGGGCGAAGGCACGGATACTCCCAACGTTGGATGCCAAGTCACTGTCCACTATACTGGGACACTCCTGGATGGCTCAAAATTCGACTCCAGTAGAGATAGGAATGAGCCATTCGAATTTAATTTGGGGAAAGGTATGTTACACATTTTCTTATTAGAAAGAAAAATGTAGAGAATTACCGGTGAAAATAATTCGATTTCACCAATATAACAAGTTATGATGACTTAAATCGTTCAAGTAATTCTTCTTTAGCAAGTTCTAAGCCGTAGAAGTGCACAGTGCACACATTGGGCAGGTCCTTGAAACATAACCTCAAAGTTAAGGTGTAAAAAAATCTTCTTCACTCCCTATATTCACTAGCATGGTCAAAAATCATGAAGTTTTATTGCTATCGA
This sequence comes from Ostrinia furnacalis, assembly GCF_004193835.3. Classification (NCBI taxonomy): domain Eukaryota; kingdom Metazoa; phylum Arthropoda; class Insecta; order Lepidoptera; family Crambidae; genus Ostrinia; species Ostrinia furnacalis. Next base: position 24,396 of record NW_021131692.1, read on the forward strand.
TTTCTTATATTGACCTTGCATATTGGCACAGTTCCAGTTATCTAGATTGAAAATAATTTCCCGAGCCGGAACACTTTTTTGTCTTATAAACGGAACTACTTGGTTTTGTTTTGTATTTATCAGTTTTTTTGGGAATAGAAATTTATTTATATTTTAACAATTCTTGGAACTGATGTGGAAAAAAGACCCCATAGATTTATTAATACTGTTGCAGCATTCATAATCTTGTTTACAAAATCTATATGACCATGAACTGTGTTAATGTCATCAACTTCTTTACATAATTTTTAATTGATTTTTTTGTTTGTCACTATATGATAGAAAGGCCTACAGCTTATTTCTCTCAAGTCTTTATATTGGGTTCACAGCATCCTAAAAACTCATTTATTTTTTGCAAGCAGGCTTTTAAAAAGCACTTTTCATGTCCCAGTCTCCTCATCCAATAAGCACTGCCTGCTCTCTTCATATTTTCTCCCATCTTATTAACTTGTCATCTTCTTTCATCAACTTCTACCATCTTGTATTTTACATGCTATCTTCAACTTAGTCTAATTTTACTTGCTTTCTGTTGCCATGTGGCCTTCCATGCAGAGCACCACTTAAAAACCAAATTATGGAAGCATTGACTTCAAAACATCCATTGACTTAAAAATAATTCAAATTAAACATGTATGGTGCATAGCTAATTACTTGATTACATTGTTCGCTTTCATGAAGGACAACATTTGCATGTATTTGTATTACCGAAGGGTATTATTGGAATTAAAGATTGATGTAGAGGAAACATGCTGTTACTTACTGCTACATTATAAAAAAAATGTGTAGAATACCACTATGATGGTAATTTTATGTGTCATTTTTTTATCCACAACAAGTAAGCTCTTGGCCTGTATCGCACCTGATGGTAAGTGATGATCAGGACGTAGGTGGAAGCGAGCTTCACCCGGAATCCTCAATCATTTGTTTTGAATCATGTATTAAATATAATTAGGCATTATAATACAGACAGACGCCGCCAGAAAAGGCTTGATATGGTGGCATCTATGTTTGCAATAGGTCATACTTTGCACCATAAATGTATCAATTGATGGCCTCTTGACTAAACGTTGAATAGATGTAATACAGACGACAACACATCATACTAACTTAAGACAGGCATCTGATTCAGTTACAATAGGAGCTATTTCGCAACTAAAAAGTACCTAGATGAGCTGTTGACTATACTTCTTCGTGGCTACTCTTGGCAGAGTGGTCATAGTTGTCACATTGCAGGCTTTCTTGTACACTAGTGGAGTGGACCATTGAGTGCGGTTTTGTCATCGGTCCAGCGCATGGGTGACCTGCCGCGCGCTCTTGTGCCTTCAACCTTCCATCGTTCAACAGACGTGTTGTTGTGTGATAACGCCAAAGAAAGCGGAATACGACTTTGGACGATTGAAGAAAGACACTATTTGGTGTCAAGTTCTTGGACGATTTTTTTTCTCGTCCATTTTAGCCATTCATTTAGGAATTTTTATTATAGGAAGGACGTTCTTACGTGATTACAACTAACTTACGCTAGTTACACAAATTTTTTCACTTTGTCGTCCCTTGGGTCCGACGGGCGTGCCAACTTCCAAGAATGGGTGGAGTTACCTGTCGGATTGACCCACCAAGGCGGTAAAGAAGCCTGCTCTTGATGGTGGATAGACATATAGTCTGGGAGTGCTAGGTCAAGAAAATTGAGAAGTTTTCCCCAGCACTAGCCTTTACAGTCATAAATAGGTAGTGCAGATCTTATACAAAGTTCTTGGACGATTGAGACGTCGACTATCATCATCATCATCATCATTTCAGCCACAGGACGTCCACTGCTGAACATAGGCCTCCCCCAATGACTTCCACATCGCACGGTTGGTAGCGGCCTGCATCCAGCGCCTTCCCGCTACCTTTATCAGGTCGTCGGTCCACCAGACGTCGACTATACATTATCCTTTTCTCCAGGCTCGGTGATCAAGGCGTGGGATGTGGGCGTGGCGACGATGAAAAAGGGCGAGGTGTGCGTGTTAACTTGCGCGCCCGAATACGCCTACGGAGCCGCCGGCAGCCCGCCCAAGATCCCGCCCAATGCCACCCTGCAGTTTGAGGTAAGATGACTCTGGTATGGATGGGATGGAAATCTTTAGGGCCTATGTTCAGTGGATGTCCTGTGGCTGAAATGGACGAGATTTGAATGGTAGAGTCTTTACTTAAAAGGGTGATTGTAATTTACCTGTATTATACAGGAAATTTAACACAACATTTACAGAAAATTAGAAATACCAAGGACTATACAGGCTGTATAGTCCTTGGTATTTCTAATTCAGTTCCAATTAGAATAAATATTTCAAATCCCCCCATTTAAGTTTTATTTGGACTGTCTTATTGACAGGGCACCATAAAAAAGTCCGAATAAATAAATGCGAATTTATCTCTTATACCCTACAAAAAAAAAAAATATTCAAATTATTTATTATAATGTTTTCCTAACCGTTATCATAAATGCGGTTTTGTAATCTTACCACAGACCACAGTTTCCTTTCCATAAAAGTGCGTGCTATCAGTATTTTCCCATTATTTTTATAACAAATTAACTAAATTATGTACAGATTGAAATGATCGACTGGAAAGTGGAGGATCTGAGCCCGAACAAGAACAAAGGCATCTTGCGGCACATCGTGGAGCAGGGCTCCGGCTTCGACAGCCCCAACGATGGCGCGTTGGTCACAGGTAAAGCTATAAATATTAAGGCGATTATCACACTGCGCCGCGGTCCGCGTGATTTCATATAAAAAAACCGCGCGCAGACGCGTTGTCAGTGTGTTGTGCCGCGCGTGTTTTCTATACAAACTGAGGTACTTGCATACAATGATTAAATCTGTCGTCCCGCGTACCGCGGCGCAGTGTGATAATCGCCTAATGCTATTTTCTTAAAAGTACAAAATTAATTAACTTTTTTCGAAATCAACCTTTCTTAGGGAGAAAATTGGAATATAATTGACTATTTTAATATTTCGTGAGTGAAGAGGGAATTTCTAATTAGAGATTCGAGAAAGACGAGAATTCACGCTCATTGACCTCTGTAAGATAATNTGGACAAGTGGACATCATCTAGTACTAAAGTGCTCAAAATGACAAATCCAACGAACCCAAATTCGATGCGATTCCGCCGTTTTACTTACGAGTTTCTATGGCCACCTCCTGACTCCATCATCAGACCAGCTCAATGGTACCATAACATTGGATTGTCATCGTACTTACATAAGTATACTCAGCTCAATCGGTTGAGGAAAACTGGTCTTAAATTCAGTTGTAAATAAATTTAAAAAAATGCATTTTTTATATCGTTGCGTTGGTGATCTGGTTACAAAAACTGTTGTTTTGGGTTTTGGAAGTTCTGGAAGCCGGAACGTACTTGTCAGAACGCGTTTTTCAGCGTGTCTGCTGCATGTTTTTGGTAAATAGTAGGTACTGGATTAACGATTAACGGACTTAGGATAATTTAACGGAAGTTAACGAGTCCGTTAACATTTTTTAAAGTTAACTTAAAAGTTAATCCGTTAATAGAAATGTTAACTTCGTTAATTAACGATTAACGGATTAACGAGTTAATGCCCAGCTATGTTGGGTTCACAGCATCCTAAAAACTCATTTATTTTTTGCAAGTAGGCTTTTAAAAAGCACTTTTCATGTCCCAGTCTCCTCATCCAATAAGCACTGCCTGCTCTCTTCATATTTTCTCCCATCTTATTAACTTGTCCACTGTTTCCTTCTACCATCTTGTATTTTACATGCTATCTTCAACTTAGTCTAATTTTACTTGCTTTCTGTTGCCATGTGGCCTTCCATGCAGAGCACCACTTAAAAACCAAATTATGGAAGCATTGACTTCAAAACATCCATTGACTTAAAAATAATTCAAATTAAACATGTATGGTGCATAGCTAATTACTTGATTACATTGTTCGCTTTCATGAAGGACAACATTTGCATGTATTTGTATTACCGAAGGGTATTATTGGAATTAAAGATTGATGTAGAGGAAACATGCTGTTACTTACTGCTACATTATAAAAAAATGTGTAGAATACTACTATGATGGTCATTTTTCGCGTCATTTGTTTTGAATCATGTATTAAATTTAATTAGGTATAATACAGACGCCGCCAGAACAGGCTTGATATGGTGGCATCTATGTTTGCAATATATCATAAATGTATGTATAGTTTGATGTGCTCCTCTTGACTAAACATTGAATACACTCAACATCAAATAAATCGCACCTCCCGCAACAAGCACTTTCAAACGTATGCATCGCCACTTCTCACCAATATTGGCACCATTTAAAAGCCTAGTTCTAAGCTTAATTTCATTAAAGGAAAGGTTTTTACCCCAAAAATGTGTCTTTAGAAGGATCCAGAGTCACTTCTTCAAAAAATAGGCTATTATGCTTGAGCCAATTTTTATGACTATAAAACTGTTAAGTTGGGATTAATCGGTATCCATCTGTTAAAGAGGACACGTGTGATCATTATTTGGTTTTATAACCATAAAATTTGGTCTAATTGATCCCAGAGGTGAGCCCAAAGTGAGGTCTCATTTCAAGTCACATTTATGGTATATGATAATCATTTATTTAGAAATTAAATGTGTTTTTCTTTAAGGATATTTATTGAGCTTTCAAATAACACCAATATTGTTGGGGCACCATGATTGTGTCAGAAGAAAATCTTTAAAGTTCGCGTCGCGGAAGGTGCGGTTTATTTGATGTTGAGTGTAGATGTAATACAGACGACGACACATCTACTACCTTAAGACAGGCATCTGATTCAGTAATAGGAGCTATTTAGCAACTAAAAAGTTCCTAGATGAGTTGTCGACTCTACTTCTTCGTTGGTACTCTTGGCAGAGTGGTCGTGGTTGTCACATTGCTGGCTTTCTTGTACACTCGTGGAGTGGACCAATGAGTGCGGTTTTGTCATCGGTCCAGCGCTTGGGTGACCTGCCGCGCGCTCTTGTGCCTTTATGAACTATCCCTGCACGACAAGTCGTTCAACAGACGTGTTGTTGTGTGATAATGCCAAAGAAAGCGAGAATACGACTTTGGACGATGGAAGAAAGAAGCTGTTTGTTTTTTTTCTCGTCCATTTTAGCCACTCATTTGGTGATTTTTATTATAGGAGGGATGTTCTTACATGAACTATTACAACTAACTTATACTTACGCTAGTGACACAAATTTTTTTCACTTTGTCGTCAATTGGGTCCGACAGGCGTGCCAACTTCCAAGAATGGGTGGAGTTACCCGTCGGATTGACCCACCAAGGCGGTAAAGAAGCCTGCTCTTGGTGGGTCGGGGGGATAGACATATAGTCTGGGAGTGCTGGGTCAAGAAAATGGAGAAGTTTTCCCCAGCACTAGCCTTTACAGCCTTTTTTTTTTCTTTATTTGGGACAACAAACAGTTACATTGAGGGCTTATGTACTAAATCTTAATAATTTGAAAATTTTGTAACAATGCAACCAGCACCATTGTCCACAGATAGGATCTAAAGTAGTAAATTGCAGAGCTTCGACAAAATTAAACTATTACTTAATGTATAAATGATGTTAGGGTTGCGGCAAAGTTTTACAGTGCAGTAAAAATTCGGCAAGCTACAAAATGCAAAAGAAAAAACGATTATTGCAACCAATGAAAAACTAAGTACATAGCTTATACATAATATTATAGTTTGGTAATGACAATGACAAGAAGTCACACTAATAATAAAAACACACTAGTCATAAATAGGTAGTGCAGATCTTGTACAAAGTTCTTGGACGATTGAGACGTCGACTATACATTACTTCTTCTCCAGGCTCGGTGATCAAGGCGTGGGATGTGGGCGTGGCGACGATGAAAAAGGGCGAGGTGTGCGTGTTAACTTGCGCTCCCGAGTACGCCTACGGAGCCGCCGGCAGCCCGCCCAAGATCCCGCCCAATGCCACCCTGCAGTTTGAGGTAAGATGGCTCTGTATGGGTGAGATTTGAAAGGGATGATTGTTTTTTTTTACATTAGATAATAATGCAGATAGACCTTGGTTTGAAATTAATTGAAGGGTTCTAATGAGGATCAAGATTTCAATCTTAATTTTATAAGAAATCGCGTTTGTTAAGGTTTGCAGTATTATTGGACTGTTCAAAAAAACGTTATAAAATATCACCTCTTGCTGCATAGACATGAGATTCCCGATTTTTTCAGTATTATTTGTTAATATTTTTTCCTAGCCATTATCACAGAATAAGTAATTGCCATTATCATAAATGCGGTTTTGTAATCTTACCACACACCACAATTTCCTTTCCGTAAAAGTGCGTGCTATCAGGATTTTCCCATAATATTTTTCATCAAACTTCAAATGTAATATTAACTAAACTGTGTTCTTTAGATTGAAATGATCGACTGGAAAGTGGAGGATCTGAGCCCGAACAAGAACAAAGGCATCTTGCGGCACATCGTAGAGCAGGGATCCGGCTTCGACAGCCCCAACGATGGCGCGTTGGTCACAGGTAAAGCTAATATGAATGCTATTTTCTTCATCATCATCATCATCATCATCATCATCATCATTTTTAGCCATAGGACGTCCACTGCTGAACATAGGCCTCCCCTTATGCTTTCCACGTTGATCGATTGGTAGCGGCCTGCATCCAGCGCTTCCCTGCTACCTTTACGATGTCGTCGGTCCACCTTGTGGGTGGACGTCCCACGCTGCGTTTTCCGGTTTCATTCCAGAACCTTGCTGCCCCATCGGCCGTCAGTTCTGCGTACTATATGCCCTGCCCATTTCCACTTTAGCTTGCTAATCTGTCGGGCTATGTCAGCGACCTTAGTTCGTTTACGGATTTTCTTAAAAAGTACAAAAAGAATTTACTTTTTTCGAAATCAACTTTTCTTAGGGAGAAAATTGGAATATAATCAACTATTTTAATATTTCGTGAGTGAATTGTTGATTATATTCCAATTTTAAAATAGTTAAACATACATTCGAGAAAGACGAAAATTCACGCTCAATAACCTCTGTAAGATAATACGACGTACAGCGATACGCTGGACGCCATAATACAATCGCGACTAGAAAGCTGTTATTTGATACATCTTTTAGATTATGTAAATGGAGAAGTTTAAATTTCTTCGTCCTGAAATATTATACATCCACGTGAAGTTCTGCTACGAAAAACATGTTTATTTAACATTCGTTATTAATCTCTTTTTTTAAATTTGATCATTAAAATATCTTCAAAAATGCTGATGCTGAGCGGGAGCCTATTGACACAGTGGCCCACTATTTTCTATATTCGTTTTGTGTTGTTATTGTTTATAATTTGTGCTTACTGTGTTCAATAAAGTCTANAACTGTCTTTTTCATTCTTTCAAAAACGTCATTTGCGTTTGCGCAAGTTTACTATGATAATAATTTCACATACCTAACAAGATAGCAAGTCCAGCAAAGTAAGTTAGGTTTAAAATCGTCGCCACATTCGTTACAAAAATACCTTTACCTTTCATCTTACAGTTGAGCTCGAGGGCAAGTTATTGGCTGACGGCAAAATATTCGACACCAGAACAGTCACGTTCCACCTCGGCGAAGGCAGCGAGAACAACATCTGTGAGGGCATCGAGCGAGCCCTCGAGAAGTTCCTCAAGGGAGAAAAGTCCAGGATAACCATCCAGCCCAAATACGCCTTCAAATCCGAGGGAAACGCAGAACTAGGCGTGCCTCCGAATTCCGCAGTAGAATACACCGTCACACTCACGAACTTCGAGAAAGCCAAAGAGTCGTGGTCAATGGAAGGCTCAGAAAAGCTGGAACAGGCCAAAATCTTCAAAGAGAAGGGCACAAACTACTTCAAAGCAAGCAAATTCCAGTTGGCCATCAAAATGTACAAGAGGGTTATCAGTTTGCTAGATGGTAAGTTGAATTTTATTTTTTGCATACACTACAAGTGCTTTGCCAAGCTTTGATATTCACAAACGATGCTTGCTTAAGTGAAGCAGCAAATCGAATGCACAGCGTTGAATAGAGCTCTGTGATTGTTTCGTGTGTCACCCTGTGCGTCCATTCGCACTGTGAGACCTCATAGTAATGTTTGTGAATATGGGCGTAAGCAATCTTGAGATATTATTATATTACACAGTTTTAACTGTATTGAGTAAATAGTTTGTTTCGACAACAACAAGAATTATACATCCATCCTCCTTTACAAATGTCCTTAATATCATAAGGACCAAAGAAACTAGTTTTAATTTGTGCCCTTTACCTACAGACATGCCAGAAGACAGCAGCGAAAAAGAAGAGAACAAAACCCAAGCCAAAGAACTACTTCTATCCGCGCACCTGAACCTTTCCCTGGTCTACCTGAAGGTCACACCTGTACACCACTTCGAGGCCAAGGATCACGCCAACAAGGCGCTAAAGATTGACGAGACCAACGTTAAGGGACTGTTCCGTAGGGGACAAGCACTACTGGGCCTGGGAGAGGCTGAGATAGCTGTGAAAGACTTCCAGAAGATTGTGGAGTTGGAGCCCCAGAATAAGGTTAGATTTTTTGCTACCAAAAAAGATAAAGATTGATTTGGTCATTGTAAAGGGACTGGGTAAAGGGATAACTGATAGGGCTGGGAGAGCCAGAAAGTGGTCGAAAATTTTCAGAAGATTGTGTAGTTGAAGATCGAATTGGTCATTATCATGAAACTGTCTTGTGGAAAAAACATCTCTGCTGTAACTGGATGAATCTGACAATGGAGAAGGACTTCCAGAAAATTGCGGTGTAAGGCTCGTTTTCCACCCAATGGAAAGAAAAACGGATGTCTTTGAATCACCTATCAGATTTCGTTATTTCCACATCACCTCTCCTCTCAGATACAATTCAGAAATCTGATTGTATATTCAAGCACATCTCTTCTTCGCTTTGGTGAAAACCTGGCCTCAGTAAAGCCAGATTATAAGGTTAAGAACCAACTAAACTCCCATATCTATTCCAGCTTGTATCCCTAAACAAATAGATTTCATAATGAAATCTACTATGTTATTTATTATAATCGCTCAGCTGCTTAAAGCGCTCCAAAACGTATGAGTCAACCTGAAAATCGTTGGGTACTACCCGTACCCAATAGCATGCTACAGAATAACTAAATTCCAGATTCAAATTCAACTCGTATTCCCAAAGAAATAAAGGTCATAATCGAATATTTCCAGGCCGCTGCCAACCAGGTCCTGGTGTGCCGCGCCGCCGTGCAGAAACAGCGGCAGAAGGACAAGCAGCTGTATGCTAATATGTTCGACAAGTTCGCCAAGCACGACTCGGAGGTAACAGGTTAGGGCGGTTCTGGACGTGTGGACTTGCTTCAGATGGACTAACAAATAGTTAACAGTTACTAATGATTAGGAATAGTGAGCGGTTCTGGACGTGTGTGGACTTGCTTCAGATGGACTAAAAAATAGTAACAGTTACTAATGATTAGGAATGGTGGGCGGTTCTGGACGTGTGCGGACTTGCTTCAGATGGACTAACAAATAGTTGCTAATGATTAGGAATTGTGACTTCTGCCAGATATCTCTGTGCGTGATCTGTGGAACTAAAACATAATTAACATTAATTGTAGTTTATCTGTCATGTTAGTTCCTGATAGGCTGTCAGACACTTATCATCTAGTGGTAAAAGAAGTCGTTATAAAAAAGTGACGTCATCAGCTTGTATTGTCATAGAAATAATATGAGAATCACGTTTTGTTAGCTCATAAGAACTGCAAAAATTGATTGGCTAACAACCTCGTTTTAACCTAGTGTTTTTCATTGCTGGACAAAAGCTTCCCCCATGGACTTCCTCGACTTTTCACCAGATAGTTTGTAGTAGTTTCAACTTCAATCTCTAACATATTAAATCTCATTCGAGCGTTCATAGTGGCGCCCGCGCGCGTTTCATTGTTTGAGTACATTTAGCGTCAAATAGTTCATAACACCCAAAGTAGCCAAAAATTTCGCAAGACATCTTTGTTACGATTGGAATAGGTTGTGTCATTAACTTTTTGGGGTGTCACAAACTATTGGTCGCTGCCTGTACTGTAAAGTGGGGGGCGCGCCCCCCAGGGGAGGCGCAAAGACCTTTAAAGGGGGGCGCGGGCCATCTGTGTACTCTATATATATAAAAGAAAGTCGTGTTAGTTAATAATTAATAATAATAATAATTTATTTATTTATTTCTCTCACAACATAAATTATGAAACATTTCTTATAATATATCCGTTAAACTATAGATTGCATTGTGAGAGCTGGTGCCTATTGTAGATTTTAAGAAAATCTGTATTACAGGTCACCAGGCCCACTCTGCGGAATCTATTTTATTAAATAGTTATACATTTAAATAATTAGAAGATTCCTAGAGGTACAGAGTGTTGAGTTCTAATTAAATAGACAGGCTAAACAAAATATAAAATAAAAAATACCACAAAAATACAATGATATGAGAGTGTGAGTGTGTGTGTGTGTGCGAGCGTGTNGAGGGGGGCGCGGAATTTTTTGTATGGTCGAAAGGGGGAGCTTCTCAAATAAGTTTGAGAACCAATGATCTTCTAACTAAACCAATATCCCTTTCCAGCTGGAGAAGATAAGAGCTAAAGAAGAAGTTGACGTCATCGGCGAGAAAGTCGGCGAATGGGGCGCCGGCGAGGGCGAGTGGACCGACCAGATGCGCGCGCGGAAACCCACCGACTTCGAGAAGGAGAACCCTAACATCCTCATGCTGGACAAGGACGGCCGCTTCCAGAACATGTGAGGAGCGAGAAGGACGGATGCTGGGTGCCGGGCGACTGCATGATACGGTCTAAACTACAATACTCAAAGCACTAACAAAACATTTTTTTTGTATGATAAACAAAACAGCACTGCTACGGTTTCACAAGGAATATGACTTATTATATAGCGTCAAATACACTGGTCATCACAAAAATCGACCCTCCCGCGACAAGCACTTTCAAACGTATGCATCCCCACTTCCCACCAATATTGACACTATTTAAAAGCCTAGTTCTAAACTTCATTTCATTAAAGGAAAGGTTTTTACCCCAAAATGTGTCTGTAGAAGAATCCAGTCACTTCTTCAAAAAATAGGTAGTTACGCTTGGGCAACTTTTATGGCTATATAACTGTTAAGTTGGGATTAATCGCTATCCATCTGTTAAAGAGGACACGTGAGATCATTATTTGGTTTTATAACCATAAAAATTGGTCTAATTGATCCCAGAGGTGAGCCCAAAGTGAGGTCTTTTTTCAAGTTACATTTATTGTATATCGCGTTTATGTTAATCGTTTATTAAGAAATTAAATGTGTTTTTCTTTAAGGATATTTATTGGGCTTTCAAAAAACACCTATATTGTTGGGGCACCATGATTGTGTCAGTAGAAACGAGTTTTCCTGTAACACGTAGGTGGGCCGATTTTTGTAATGACCAGCAGTGGCGGATTTACAAATTTGCCGCTAGTAGGCCATTCAATTTTTGCCGCCCCTACCTACTGACTTTTGAAATTCAATACGTTAGTTTAATCCCGTTATTACTATGATTGTGAACTTAATGATATTTTTCTGTCAGTTAATAATTATTGCAACCCGCTATGTACTGAAGAGTTTAATGTTGACCTAAAAACAGCAGTATGTACTAATCCTAAGGTGGGGAAACGAAAACGTACCTACATTTTTTATAGAACTTTAACTATTGCAATTTAAAGAAAATTTTATGCAATTTGTTTTTAAATTTACCTTTATTAAATAACATCGCCCAGGAGATTTCCTTGACGCTTACAACATTCGATCATCATACATCAAAATCTTTGAATGCGTTCGTCAGAATTACCTTGAAACCTATTTTAAATTTTTTGTCGAATGATCAGCTTCAGTTGCTGCATGGTTGTTGGATTATAAAAGTATACTCTATTCTTAATGTAAAACCACAAAAAATAATTTTCTGGAGTGAGATCAGGGCTTCCTGGTGGCCAGGAGATGTCACCCCTGCCTGAAATTATTTTTTTGTGGGAACATGTCTCTTACCATCTAAATGCTCTCAGTTGAAGTGTGACACGTAGCCCGATCTTGATGAAACCAAGCGCTCCGGTCATAACCTTGCGAATCTTGCAGCTTTGAAATCAAAAACCTTTTCAGCCTACCAGTATAGCGCTCTCAAAAATTAATCATCCTTTCAATGCAACAAACCAATTAAGCAGTGGTGGAATCTCACTGCCTCTAAGCGCTAATCTCATTCCAGCAGACTTCTTTTTGTGGGGTTACCTTATGAGCAGAGTATACTCTAATAATCCAAAAACTCTGCAGCATTCATCCATCCCGAATCCATTTTGAGGTAACTCTAAGGCCTCAGCCTCTAATTTAGCGGGCAGCGGGGCGGCGGCGGTAGCGGCGCGGGAGCGGCAGGATCTTATGCGTAAAATCAAATAGACCGGTTCTCGAAAACAGCGGCGCGGGAGCGGGCAACGAGCGGGCAGCGCACTCCTTCTTTTTCCCACAATAAATCGAGCGTTAGGAATAAATTTGAATCGAAATAAAATTGTCGCCGTTGTTCAGACATTTCGTTTGCGAATAAAAACAAATATCTCGACAACACAACCCCGAACACAACACTTCGCCGCTAAAGCGCCGCGCGAGCTGCCCGCTTGTTTCGAGAACGGGTCTGCGTTGCCCGCCCCAATCCCGCGCCGCCGCCGCTCCCGCGCCGCTGCCCGCTAAATTCGAGGCTGAGGCCTAAGGGCTCCTGCACACGACGCCGCCACCGCGCCGCTGCCGCGCCGCTACACTGTTCATAAGCACCGAGTAAAACCGCCGCCGCGCCGCCGCCGCGCCGCCACCGCGCCATCAAAGTATAATTTCGCGCGCGGCGCGGCGGCTGCGCGGCAGCGGTGTTCACGCGGCGCGTAATAGCATAAACAGTGCAAAGGCGCGGCGACGGGCGCGGCGGCGGCGTCGTGTGCAGGAGCGCTTACGAAAGTTTTCCAAAATGTTGATGTATGTTGACCGAATGTTGTAAACGTCAAGGGAATCACATGTACGATAAAATTTATAAAAGAAAGTAAATTTTAAAATAAATTGCACTAAATTTCCTTTAAATTGCAATAGCTAAAGTTCTACAAAAATGTACAGTTTTCGTTTCCTTGAATTTTCAAAAGTGAATTTTCTTCTGGGCCACCCTGTAAAACAATATACACGAAGTTGTGGAGAGATGGTGCTCGTGCTAGGCTCCGGAGATCCTGTGTTACTAGTTTTTTATTTTATTTTTATTGAAACGCTATTGAAATATTTTAAAATTCATGATCACATAAGTATATATTACAGTGCGTTTATTAATCGTTTATTTATATATGGATTGTGTAGGTAAACGTATAATATATATTTTTTCCTGTGAAAAAAAAATAGCTAAATTTGCCGCCCCTCTAAATCTGCCGCCCTAGGCACTGGCCTACTTGGCCTATTGGTAAATCCGCCACTGATGACCAGTATAGTTCGACCGGTTTCCATCAAGGCAGAGCGGAGACGAGACGAGAGATATCTGTGTGTAGCATAGTATTGCTGTCTATGTCTGGAATTCGCTGACTACTGCTGTCATTCCTGAACACTATAATCCGGGCCTTTTCAAGGCAAGAGTGAATAGGCACTTACAGGGCAGATATGTACCATTTGTGTCTGCATCTCAATTAACACCAGGTACGATTGCGGTCAAATACCTGCCTTGTCATGCATGAAAAAGAAAGAAACACCGCACCGTGCCGCCGCTGTTGTCAAATTCTATATAAAAACACACAGATTTCTCTTCTCCGCTCTATCTATTTCCACCGAAGCGAAGCGGAGAAAAGATGTGGAAATAATACAATCTGATTGGTTATTCAAAACATTTCTCCGCTCCGCCTTGGTGGAAACCGGGCCTTACTTAAACGATCACGAGAATCGTTCGTGCTTAGGGCACATGTCACGCTATACTTGTCTCAAACCGAGCCTCATCTCTCGATGGTCTCATGCAATGTCGCTCGCTACGCAGCAATATAAATGTATCTTTAGGTTTGTTCACGTCACCAAACATTATCGATCAATTTTTTTTCTACTTTGCAATCAATAGGGGTGTTGAATCCTGTATTTTGAATTGAAAAAAAAAACCCGTACAAGTGACGTAACTGCAGTGACGTCACTCAATCAACTAGTAAAGAGTGTACAAACTAGTTAGCAATAATAATAATATGCTTGGCTGAGGCCCGCATAACAGATGTAATAACCCATCTTAAAAAGGTGGAGGAAAGATGCGAAAAATAAATAATAATAATAATATTCATTTATTTGCCTTAAATAGGTGGTTACAGAGCAAGTTCCAACTTTTATTATTACATAGTGTTGATTATTTATTTGCTCGTGAGCAGTACAAAAACATCTGTATGGATCGCGCTACTAAAGTTAAGGTGAAAACATTTATTTATTTATTAATAAATAAATAAAAACAAATCGCAAGTCGTCAGCGCGACTAGCTTATACAGATACAAAATCTTTTCTTGAGTAGATGGCATCAACTCTTGGCTCTTATTCATTCACGTTCCAGTACGAAGTTTAATTGAGTACAGTCAACACCCCTATTCAGCAAAATGTAATGTAAAAAATAATAAGTAATTGTGAACAGTTGGCCTGTTCATTCGTAAAATGTTTGTCCAGTACATAAGTTCTCCATACAAAGATCTTATTTATGTTACAGCGTGTGTAATGTGTGTACGCACTTGTGATAAAATCAGATAAAAAACAAAATCAAACGCTATGGAAAGGTACACAAGAACGTATATTGATATAATTGAGCAAGGGAATTATTATGTATTTTACCTCCTTTTGTTGCTTTTATGCATAAGGGGGTTAACTTAGTTCACAAGGCAAACATGGAATTCCCGTATCTTATAATGTACTTATAGATTGTTTGAATGAAATGCTGTATACAACACACTTGCCTAATTATTTCAATGTACGCTAGTGACTTGGGGAGTGCTGCGCATCTCTTTGTATAACAATGTGTTCTCGTAAATGTAAGGTAACAGTATAATCGATGTAATTTTTATGAGATCTCGGAATCATTCCTGTTAGTCCACGAACCCGTTCGCCATATTGTCGCGTTTCCAGGAGCTACCAGTGATAGTAGTTATAAGGTTTCAACATCACTTATGTGACTGACATTATATTCTTCGTCGCTATGTATTATACTACATAGATGATCCCGCGACTTCTTACGCGTGAAAAGGCATTATAAAATTCACACATGAAGTTTCTACGTTACAAATTGTTAAATTATAGACAGTGAGTTCTTAGCCCTACGAGTATTGATAGAGATGTATTCCCAAAGAATTATTTTCTATCTTTGATTAGCAGTGTTGATGCTCCTGGAAAATGCAATGTAATTCCTAAGATAGTCTTGGATGTGTGTGTTTTCGTTATAGAAACTACTTATTGCGGGTTTATTTTCTACTTTTGGTTAAAGAATTATCCAATAAAATGTTAAAATTGGAATTTGCTCTATTATTTCTCTACCTGTTTTCCTAAATAATAAAAACATTGTCATAGAAATTGTAAACACATAGAGGTTAATTGGTCCGTTATTTTTTACATAGATAAGGAAAAAAACTACATCAGTACATTCAAAATAGGTTTATTTTCAAAATACATAGCCATATAGATTAACTTGAGATCAATCTTCATGAAAGCGTTGTCCAAGCTGATTTATTTACACTATACACAAATACTACCGCTAAAATACTTGCAGGTATCCTCACACATTGATAGTATTTAAATTTAACACTAAAATAATGTCATTTGTGATACTTGATATAAGTTAAATAAATGTGAATACATTTATAATTGAAATAATAAAATCAATGGATTTAATTTGATTTTTTACAACTTAGTATACATTTTAGAAATGTATTATCATTTAATAACAATTAATGTTTTATACACACAATATGGAGTCTTTTTAATATTTTAGAAATAATTGTAAAAAATGAGATATTAAACAAAAATATAACACTCACAAAGTAGCTTCAAATATTTTTCTTATTTTAGGCCTATTTATACATCTAATAAAACTTTTTAATTGAATCTCATTTTTAAAATCACAACGCCAAATTACTTTAGTAAAATAATTTTAATTTGTTTCAATTTTTATTTACACCAATTATCTCATTACTTTCAATGATGTAAAAATCCGTTATTGGACAATATGGCATACGCTACGAAAATTGTATAAAACTGGTATCTTGAACGCTCTACTCTTAAAAATGTTGGACACTCGCATATTAATTTATAAGATACTAAAATGAAGATCCCATTGGTTCGTAATTGCCATTCAATCTAATATTGTGTGAAAAGACAAAAGCGACCCTTTTACATACTTCATATAATTTTGTGCTCAATAATACCCTGAGCTTCGTCCTGATACCAGTAAAATTCACATTTGTGATTAGGATTACTACTACATTACATAAAATGTATTACATATAAATTCTACATTATAATTAACCGTTGCCTCCATCATAACTCACCGCACGCGAAAGCAACGCTCCAACAATGGCATATTTATTATGTTAGTCAATAAATAACATTTATTCTCAATTTTGAGATTGTTTACTATCTCTAAAACTATATTTTAGTATTTTTTGCTGGAGAATGAAGCTGTGAAATTAATATAGCAGGCACAGACATTCAGAAATTCATACGTCACTGCATAGTTGCATAGTACAACATTTAAAATGTATAAATAACAATCTATTATTGGAAAACCACCTTATACACCTTGGTCGAGGACCGATTTTGTCAAATTGTTTGAGCTCTACTAAAAATCAATGTCCAGTTCATGAACAACTTCTTAACCTATTTATTTATGAATGTTTCAAGTTTATGCGGATGAAAATACCTATTTTGTAAAAACAGACCTGGATTTACAACTAGTTTGGCATGTTTATAGAAAGGGATTGACCACGCCTACGAAGAAAACGGGGTTATTTTACATGGGTTTTCAAAAATTTGGAATACATTCTCTTCATTATTTCGATTCGGGGATCTTTTTCTGGAGATTTTTGTTGTTTCTTTTTTATCGTAGTTTTTATTTTGCGTAATTTATGCACCTGTGACTGATTCCAAAACTATTTAGCAATTTAATTGGACGTTTTGTTCAATACAAACATTGTTGTGAACATGATTAGCAGTTCAACACACACATTTTTACAACTGAAGAGCTGCAACTTTACATCGAAAGAGCCGCATGCGAGAGAAATAATTACAGTTTCTATTAGCGCGGATATTATGCTCTCTTACAAAGATGGGCGATTGTTATCGATTTCAACAATCAAATGGTTTGATACTACTCATATTAACAATTGAATACAAAAACAATCGATTGCTAGTCGAATGAAACCGCTAGTTCATTTGAATGAATGAATGTGAATACATTGCAATACAAAATTGGTCTCTTTCGCAAAATAAAGTCTAATTTAATTTGATATTCGAAGGAACAATCGAATGAATTCGTAAGGTTATTCGAATGACTTCTACAATCGAATAATATCATTCACAATCGCCCATCTGGGGGCGTAGCGTAAGTTTACGTGAAACGCATTCGTTATAGACTGCATTAAAAAGTGACATTATGTATTACGGACTGTACAGCGCCCCTAGCGGAAACTTTCAAGAACTAAAATCTATTGACGTAAACTCACACTACGCCCCCTGTACTTTCTTAAGCCTGCAATACACGTTGGACGAGCATCGCCGAGTGAACGGCAATACCAAGGTGTACACAGTATATTTGCATTGTCTTGCCGTCGCTCGGTGTCGCTCGCCTAGTTGGCCGAGATAGTCAACCGCCAACGTGTATAGAACTCACTTGGCGTAGCTTGTTACAACTTGTGACCACTTGCCGCACTTCGGAACGTTGTCGGTTTATCGGCACAAATTAAAGGCGCTCGCGCGCACTCCAAAATGTTCACATGTTTGTTCACGTATGTTTTACATTGTTTTTCGACAAACTTGCCAAACGTCAAGGCAGTACCACTTGCCTTGTACTAATTTGACTACGCTCGCGTTGGCCTAAGCTCGGCCAACGTGTATTGCATGCTTTACGTCAGTGTTTTTCAACCTGTGGGTCGCGACCCCCCAGGAGGGTCCTCTATAGGGGGGTCGCGAGAGGTCGTAAAAACTACTTCAGTAAAAAATAATTCTTATAAAGACAGATTAATCCGAAATCTAATTATGCAAATGTTGTATGGATTGAAGTATTCGGTCTCTACAAACATCTTTGCAATATTATAAAACGTATGAAAAAGGTTGAAAAACACTGCTTTACGTGAATGAGGGCTATCGTTTTAGCGCTCACCAGTTAGCGCCACTGTAGAGTAAGGTCCTGTCACTTGCTAGTAGCGAAGACAGTGGCACCAACTGGTGAGCGCTAAAGTGGTAGGAGGACTATCGCATTTGCACTCATCAAGATGGCGCCACTGTAGAGTAAGGTCCTGTCAATTGCTAGTAGCGAAGACAGTGGCACCAACTTGTGAGCGCTAAAGTGGTAGGAGGACTATCGCATTTGCACTCATCAAGATGGCGCCACTGTAGAGTGAGGTCCTGTCAATCGCCAGGGTTGCCAACTGTTAAGTATAAAAACGATAGCCCTCAATACCTCCAGTTGTCGCCGGTTCAGTGCTCGTCATCAGAGTCCGGCGGCGTGGCGGGCGCGGCGTCCTGCACGCGCTTAAAGTGCGCGAGCACGTCGAAGTGCATCTGGAGAGACTGCGCCGCGCCTGGTTGAGTGTGCAGGTATCTGCGGATCTGGGGATATGGTTTTTGAGAATTAATGTACTTTGTATCCTACCAAGTTTGACGTAAAGTTCAACTTTGATAAACTAGTACGGCCAGGCCTGTTCATCTCCGCGAGTTTACATCGAAAACAAAACACGCACGATGCCCACCTACAGGATACTATTTGACAAGGCCTCACATACGAGCGAACAGTGACTCACGCACGTGTATTCTTGTGTATGTGATGGAAGAAAATAAAGAAAATGGTGTACTAAATACTGTGCAGTATTTAACTGCCTAAATAATAATAAAAACAGAATGTACATTTTTAAGTTGGCTCAAGACACTGAGAAGTAAATAAGTAGTTAATATTATTCATGATAATTCATGCTGATTCATGTATTTACTCCGCCATTTTCCGCAGTTTGGCACCTCACGTCACATCATTTTACCGAAGTCAGCCCTATAGCTTCGGCGCAGTGCCGATCACTGACGTTTGTCAACAAAATGGTGCTTAACTCTTGAGACAGGCTAAATTACACCATATTGTTAATGACATTGAGCATACATTTTTTAAATACCTTCGCGAAGTAAAACTTCTGTACGTAGTACTTATTATTATTCTGTGGTACGGCTTCCAAAGATAAGACTTGTGAAGAACAGTTTAACCCTTCAAGCCCCGCGAATTGGGACAATAGATTAGTCAATCAGCTGCGTGCACTTGCTGTTTATTATTATTAAGTGTATTATTGTGTTTTTCTAATAAGTGAATTTGTATTCTTTTTGAAAAATTAATGTCTAAAACCATTGTTACGCGGACATACGAGTATGCGACCGCTTGGGGATCGATGGGATAAAGGCTAAACCTTTTTGGGCAATATTCAGTGTAATTTTTTGGAACTTTAGCAGAAAGAGAATAAAGTTCAAAATGACACGCGGATTATTTAAAAGTTACGCGGCATTGCACTCGCAGTGACATTATTGTGTACCTTGGCGCCGAGTTTCTTCAGCAGCCCAGTGAAGGCCTTCTCCTCGCGGCCGATCCACGGCCGGCCTTCGTCTTGCACTTGGTACGGACTCACGTGCACGTAGATGTTCACATCTTAAACAAATAAATTTAATATAGACTTATTCCGTGTAACAATAACTTGAAACGTAGAATGTCATGACTGCACATTTTGGCATCTTTTTCAGGCATAGTGCAAAGCTGAGTTGCTTTCTGCGTACAACGGTGCGGGAGGGGTGACATGGCAAGGCAACACAGCATACACTTGTCTGAAGTTTCGCTGACGATATGACGTAACAAAAACATCATTCTGCACACCTCAACTATTGCAGTAAGTTTGCAATAAGTTATGTGCTGTTCTAATAAAAACTGGGGCCCCGATTACGCAAATTTTTTTTATCTTTAACGTGCCCGGACGACGAACGAACATCAGCTGTTTTGACAAATCCGTATCGCGGTGTCGTTTTGACAGCTAGTTGAAACGAAGCATAGACGTAAACGTAAAGCTAAATATCTCATGTGACAATGAAAATACTAGGTAGGTACGTCCATTACCGTGATACCGAATTTGCACCTCAGCTGGATTGAAAAACGGAGCGCAACTGGAGAAGAAGTGCGTATGTATTGGAAACGTTAAATATTAGCGTAATCGGGGCACTGTTTTGCAAAGAAAATGTCGTTATAATGTAAATATAATGATGAGGGTAGTTACCGAGCCGTGTGAGTGTCTCGAGTAGGCTACGCGAGGTGATCCAGGTGTTCTTGCCGCCCGCGTGGCCGCCGTCCAGCCAGTACATCGCCTCCACGCGCGAGATGAACCTACGGAACGAATGAATAGAATAGAAAACTTTTTATTTGAAAGAAAGGTATACAAGCGGGCAAGACGTAGATATATGCAGAGAAAAAAAAAATATTTCTTTCACAAGGTTTCTTTGGTTAATAAGTAGATTGGAGCCTCCATTTAAGCAAAAAATGCCTGTGTTTGGAGGGTCCGCTCTTCCATAGATGTATACAATTATTAAACCTTATAATTAATTACATAGTTTTGTTCAATATCAAGTGTTATTGTGCAAGAGAATATGAATGTGTGTGTGTGTATTTGTATGTATGTATGTGTGTGTGTGTGTGTGTGTGTGTGTGTGTGTGTTTATCTGCGTCGATTATACATAGATATAAAAAACAACACTATTTTACAAATCATGAGATTCGAGAGAGATACACAAGTGGACAGATAACTGCTTGTGCCCCTTTGACAAACATCAAGCATACATCAAGACCGCCAGGGCGTCTTGAAACTGAATTTCAGCGGGGGCCCTCTGTTGTCACGGCGTACCCCTGCTGACAAAGATGCAAGAGGAGAAAGAAGTCCGGCAGCAGGGAGAACGCAATGATTGAATGAGCTGTGGTTATGTTATTCGTTTTCTCACTCTATAACCCCTGCTGAAACGAACGAATGAACGAACTGAGTACTGCCATTTGTTCTCTCACTCTACCTACGCTCGAAACGAATGAGTGAACGAACTGTGTTACTACGTAACACCATTTAATTTTGGTCTCGCGCTCTACGAACTATAGATGGAGAATGGGAGAAGAGAGTCCGGCTTAGTATCTCCATTTTCTTCAAGCAACTAAATTTTCAGTATAAACATCTTATTAGTTGAAAATTTTTTGGTTTACCCGCCACGTAAGCGTACTAAAACGCATTTTTTGACAAAAAAATGACTTAACCTTTAACTGGTGACAAGCGGTCTCACAGGCCGGGCGGCGTCAGCGAAACATCGTTTCACCCCCTTCCCCGTACTTCCCATGTTTCACCGCTTCAGTAGCTTCAAGTTTAGTTGTGTCTACGCCGTAGATAAGGATATTTGCATCATTCAGCTCCAAATCGGCAAGTTACATCGATGTAAAGTTCAGCAGCGGTCTCTCAGACCGCATGTCACCAGTTACGTGACATTTTTTTCATACAGTTTTTTCGTATTTTTACAGTTTTTACTTGCGATTGATACTTAAATAACTCCAAAAAAGAAGCGTAGGATCATTAGTTGGGAATATAGTGCCATACTTTATGAAACGACTTGAAAATTCGCCAGTTGAAAAATATCCGGAAAAGGAAGACTCAATTGGGTCGGAAGCCGAATATGTTCCTGAAAACATCGTTCAGGAGCAAAGTGACCATGATTCGGAAGCCGAAGAAAGTGTTTTTGAATATGAAGGACCAATTGACGAGAATCAGCCAGAAAGTGAAAATGACGGTCCACTTTATGCCAAACAATAAATGCCCTGACAGCCAATAAAAAATACAAAAGTTTCACCACTGCCAGTTTTCTAAAATGATAGGTTACCTATGTGTGATAGATTTTTTTAAATTGATTATCATTGGAACTATAATAAAAAATACTAATTTTGTTATAATTTGTTGATTTAAATTTCTTTATTTGCGATTATCGATCTCATCTCTAGTTTTTTTATTTTTATTACTACATATAATTTAACAGCAAGTTCTGCATTAAAAATGATATTTAGAGTTTATTATTTTATTTCAATTTAATTCTTCTATATGCTAGTAATCTGTTTTTAAAGATTGTGGTATGCTACCTTACCTAGTTTCTATGCTACAGTCTTGATACGGTAGCGGCCTCTCAGACCGTACGTCACCAGTTACGTTACACAAAAACCATGTCACCAGTTAAAGGTTAAATACAAAGCATTAATCTTGAGCGAAACCCGTACCAAGATCCCTCTTGTGAATTAGAAGGAGTAAACGGAGCGAAACCAGAAATTAAAACTTATAGAACTCATTTATTTTTGCAGATAGACTTTTTACACGTCCCAGTATTAACCCTACCACTGCTTCGGGACAATAAATGGGCCAGTGCTGAGAAGAAGCAGCGCAAGAAACTCAGTCACTATTCGATAAGGACGGTCTATTAGTTAATGGCCTCTCGAAAATGGTCTGTTATTTACTATTTATGTCTCGCCTGAGACAGTGTCTCCAGTGTGTCTGGAGTCCGGACCCACCTCATCATGTGCAGGTCGCCCGGCGTCAGCGTCTTGGTGTAGTGGAACTCGTAGATGAGCTGGTTGAGCACCACGCAGCCCTTGCTGAAGCCCACGAGTGTCAGACGTGTCTCGTCCAGGGACAGCGTGTCTCGCCACCACAGCGGGTCTGTCTCACTGGGGTTACAAGGTATGTTATTAAAGGTCTAAATTATTGGGATCTAAAATTATTTTTCACATAATAGGCAGTCTGGGACTCAAATCTACGCGGGTGACTGCTCTAAGCATTGGGCAAGACCATGTCGAAGTTATGTGATTTTTAAGAATAGGTAGATACTTAATTGAAAATTTTCCTGAAAATTTGTTGAAAGAAAAGTGACAGTGGAAAATATTTTGAGACTCTCATTGCGTAGTCGACAACAAGAATCAATTCACAAAAATATTACACATGTCCTGCACAATAGGTATTGTATAGTGATAATTTTATTAATAACCGAATATTGTAATACCCTGTTAGGGTTCATTTGAGGATGTATACGTATGTATTAGCTTAAGAGCGTTGTCACATTTTTCATGCAGAAATCGAGAATTTGGCAGATTTCGAAATGATTTTAGTCATATAATTTATTGTTATAGCTTCTTTTGACTTATATCATCGTAATTATCATACGTTTTTACGGAATGTCTATTGACAAAATCTCGTTCAAATTGGATTTTTGCCTACGAAAACAACGAATTTCGAAAGCCCGATTTCCAGGTAACTCGCGAAGGCACAACTTTGNTCGCCAGGGTTGCCAACTGTTAAGTATAAAAACGATAGCCCTAAATACCTCGCAGTTGTCGCCGGTTCAGTGCTCGTCATCAGAGTCCGGCGGCGTGGCGGGCGCGGCGTCCTGCACGCGCTTAAAGTGCGCGAGCACGTCGAAGTGCATCTGGAGAGACTGCGCCGCGCCTGGTTGAGTGTGCAGGTATCTGCGGATCTGGGGATATGGTTTTTGAGAATTAATGTACTTTGTATCCTACCAAGTTTGACGTAAAGTTCAACTTTGATAAACTAGTACGGCTTCAAAAGATAAGACTTGTGAAGGACAGTTTAACCCTTCAAGCCCCGCGAATCGGCACTCGCTGCTTATTTATTATTGAGGGCTAGTATTACGATGATTGAAAATAAGTATGGCACATGGATAGTTCCACTATGGGCAATATGTCAAAATGATAAGTTTGTTCTTCAGTTGAAGGTTATCCGAAGGTGGTAAAATCAGCCCTAATGTATTAATGTGTTTTTCTAATAAGTGAATTTGTATTCTTTTTGTAAAATAAATGTCTAAAACCATTGTTACGCGGACATAACAGTATGCGACCGCTTGGGGATCGATGGGTTAAAGGCTAAACCTTTTTCGGGCAATATTCAGTGTAATTTTTTGGAACTTTAGCAGAACAAGAATAAAGTTGATATGAATATGAAAAAAAAATTCAAAAGTTCAAAATGACACGCAGATTATTTAATTTTAAAAGTTACGCGACATTGCCATCGCAGTGACATTGATTTGTGATTTTACCTTGGCGCCGAGTTTCTTCAGCAGCCCAGTGAATGCCTTCTCCTCGCGTCCGATCCACGGCCGGCCCTCGTCTTGCACTTGGTACGGGCTCACGTGCACGTAGATGTTTACATCTAAACCAAAAACATAGGAAATTAGATGTGCAGTCGCTGTACTTAATGCTATTGTTAAAATGCGGATGAATAAACCTGTTCTCACTCTTCCCGTGGATATCGGAAGAGGAGACTAAGGCTGCGTTTCCACCAGAAATGAGGATGCGTAGGGATGTGTTTGTAAAGAACCGATAGTATCGCTTCATTTACCTCGCGTCGGAAACGCAGCCTTAGGGATATAATGTGAACAAGCCTCCCCAATCTATCTGGTCAGTGTGAGGAGTATAAGCCAAATCCTCCATTTGTCTCTGGCAAATTAGAGGTGGTCGTGCTCCTACGATGGAGACCAGATCTGCTGCGGGTAGTTATAAATATAATGATGAGGGTAGTTACCGAGCCGTGTGAGCGTCTCGAGCAGGCTGCGCGAGGTGATCCAGGTGTTCTTGCCGCCCGCGTGGCCGCCGTCCAGCCAGTACATCGCCTCCACGCGCGAGATGAACCTACGGAACGAATGAATAGAATAGAAAACTTTTTATTTGAAAGAAAGGTATACAAGCGGGCAAGACGTAGATATATGCAGAGAAAAAAAAAATATTTCGTTCACAAGGTTTCTTTGGTTAATAAGTAGATTGGAGCCTCCATTTAAGCAAAAAATGCCTGTGTTTGGAGGGTCCGCTCTTCAATAGATGTATACAATTATTAAACCTTATAATTAATTACATAGTTTTGTTCAATATCAAGTGTTATTGTGCAAGAGAATATGTATGTGTGTGTGTGTGTGTGTGTTTATCTGCGTCGATTATACATAGATATAAAAAACAACACTATTTTACAAATCATGAGATTCGAGAGAGATACACAAGTGGACAGATAACTATGTACTTGTGCCCCTTTGACAAACATCAAGCATACATCAAGACCGCCAGGGCGTCTTGAAACTGAATTTCAGCGGGGGCCCTCTGTTGTCACGGCGTACCCCTGCTGACGGAGATGCAAGAGGAGAAAGAAGTCCGGCAGCAGGGAGATCGCAATGATTGAATGAGCTGTGGTTATATTATTCGTTTTCTCACTCTACAACCCCTGCTGGAACGAACGAATGAACGAACTGAGTACTGCCATTTGTTCTCTCACTCTACCTACGCTCGAAACGAATGAGTGAACGAACTGTGTTACTACGTTACAACATTCGGTCCCGCGCTCTACGAACCATAGATAGAGAATGGGAGAGGAGAGTCCGGCTTGGTATCTCGACATTTCTATTTTCTTCAAGCAACTAAATTTTGAGTATAAACATGTTATTGGTTGAAATTTTTTTAAGTTCAGCCAGTGTGCTGTGTAAATGCTAATAATTTTTTGACAAAAAACGACAACTATTGCAAAAACCGTACCAAAATCCCTCTTGTAATTTAGAAGGAGTAAGCGGAGCAAAACCAGAAATTAAAACTCATAAAAAATTAATTTATTTTTGTAAATAGGCTTTCAAAAAGCACTTTTTCACGTCCCAGTATTAACCCTACCACTGCTTCGGGACATTAAATAGGCCAGTAGTGCTGAGAAGAAGCAGCGCAAGAAACTCAGTCACTATTCGATAAGGACGGTCTATTAGTTAATGGCCTCTCGAAAATGGTCTGTTATTTACTATTTATGTCTCGCGTGAGACAGTGTCTCCAGTGTGTCTGGACCCACCTCATCATGTGCAGGTCGCCCGGCGTCAGCGTCTTGGTGTAGTGGAACTCGTAGATGAGCTGGTTGAGCACCACGCAGCCCTTGCTGAAGCCCACGAGTGTCAGACGTGTCTCGTCCAGGGACAGCGTGTCTCGCCACCACAGCGGGTCGGTCTCACTGGAGTTAAGAGGTATGTTATGAAAGATCTGAATTGCAAATGAACATTGTTATTGGGATCTAGAACTTAGCTTCATTTCATCGACTCAAGTAGGACTTAAATCTATGATCACCAGGCGTTTGCTCTGGGTTAGAGCTCGACGAATTTAGGCGATTATTATGTTAGTTGAATTTGTTATGCCCCTTTATTTTTAGGGCTCATGGCCCAGCAATTGACAGTGGAAAAGAAACTCATGATGTGACTAGGTGGACCGACGATCTGGTGAAGGTCGCGGGAGGTGTCTGAATGCGAACGCAGCAAGACCGGGCGTTGTGGTAATCCTACGGGGAGGCCTTTGTCCAGCAGTGGACATCGTTTGGCTGAAACGAACGATGTGACACCAGTACGCCAACCCATTTGTTTGTAGACATTGAAAGAAATGCCTTGTGTAATGATAATGAAGTCAACTACCCAAACAATTCATTATTTAAAGACATCATAGCGGATTTTTGGTAAGTGAAATAGACATCAACAATTGTAATAGTAAAGATACAATGGGGAAGCCCTCAATGAGATAAAGAATAAAAACAAAGTAATGTAAGATTCACGACATCCATTGGAACTAAACCTACTCACGGCTTGTGTTCGCTCGCGCCGCCTTCTTGCGTGCCGTCTCGCGCCGCGTGGATCGACGCGTTCTGCGCACAAATATACTTTATGTTGCAGCTGATAAAGTCCATGATGCTTTGAATAACGTCTCCGAGGTTCACTATCAAAACAGTTGGGAGAGTCGTGGACGGGGACACTAAAGCCTGGTCCGTGAGCACGTAGAATTTTGTCCAATGACCCCAAGCTACCCATCCTTATCGCTGGCGCATAATTATATTGCTGTCGCGACTGTGCGACGGGCGCCCGAAGTGAGTGTGCGAGCGTGACAGCAACATAATTACGCGCGAGCGATAAGCATGGGGTCATTGGACAAAATTCTACGTGCTCGCAGACCAGAATATAGTAAAAACACTCGATTTAATACCAGTTTGGTTATGACATTTCAGACTTGAAAGAATCTTATTGAGCTTTTGGGCATGTTTAGTTGTATCGGTTAGTTTCAATCAATCCAGAGTTATGTTACGACATCCGATGTTAAAATCACATGTAACTGAATTTTCATTTAATTTTGTTGAATCCTCATGAATACAGTTCTGAATGATGACTTACATGTAAATCTTCAATGTCGATTTCTTCAGGCAGCGAAATAGATGAGACAGCTTCTAGCAATTCTGAAGTGGGCAGGGCTTTTAGTCGAGTGGTCACTGACTGCAGTAACCTGTGATAAGAAGATCATTATCAATTAGATAATTATTATAGACGACCTGCTAAAGGTAGGTACTTGAGCTATGATGCCAATCATATAGGATTTATTTATTTATTTATTTATTTTATTTATTTATTTTTTGGGAAACATACAGTTATAATATAATTTAACTTAGGTGCAGTAAAACAACACATAAACCAATTAAGTTTCCAGAGTAAAATATACACATAAAGTTGGGCAAACCATTATGAATATTTTGTTGTGAAAAATATTACATAAAAAAGTAAACAATGTGACAAAAGAAAAATCATCAACTAATTAATAAAGGAGCGAACTGCAAAAATCACCTGACGCTTGCAATTTAGTTGCCACAACAAGACAAATCTCGGATCTGTTTTTTAAACTTACTTAAATTAGACCCAAGTATGTCTAATTCTTGGAATTGTTTGTTGTAGCAACGGCAAGCGCGAGGCAGAAAGGTGTTGAAAGCATAATTATTTTTTCGATTCGATTCGAATCCCATTGGTCTGTATGAAAAGCAAGTCGAAATGGTTTCTAATTTACGTAGGTAACATTATTTGTTTATTGTCTGCTCTGTACCAGGCACCCACATGGTCGAAAACCAATGACAATTGTTAGTAAAGGTACTGTACCTTTCTAGGTGATGAAGCGCGCTGTGTGTAGGCGTGTGGTCGGGCACGCCCGCGTTGTTGCTGGGCACGAAATTGTCGTAGCAGCTGAAGCTCTTGTACTCTATCCTGAAGGCAGTAGAGTTCAGATTCAGACAGACGATAAATACTTAGCTGATACCAGTATCATTACCAGTAAAATTGAGAAATAATTACCATTTCATCCACAGGACGTCCACTGCTGAACATAGGCCTTCCCTAATGATTTCTATATCGCCCGGTTTTGTAGCGGCCTGCATCCAGCGCCTTCCTGCTATCTTTATGAGGCCGTCGGTCCACTTTGTGGGTGGATTTATCACGCTGCATTTTAAGGTACAAGGCCTCCACTCCAGAACCTTCCCACCCAATTGAAAAGTACCGGCTATGCTTTTCGTCAAAAAAAAACTGTTCCTGTGAGATTTTATGTAGTTGTGATAGGGGCGGCGAATTCGCAACAATCATTTATATTATACTGTAATGATTTACGCAGTTGTATAATACGACCGATATTGCAACAAAAAGTGTATACACTTCTCTACCTAGAGGGCCGCACGACGAGGATGTGTGTGGCGGGGAAATTGAGGCTGAGCATGCGCGCAGTGTTCTCCAGGTTCCACTTAGCGTAGTTGCGGTTGTCGCGGTGCGCCTGCATCACCTCCGGATAGTCCTGGCGACAGATTTATAATATTAGTTCAATGAAGATCACGTGCAAGAATATAAGACAGGGAATTGAATATAAGACACATTTGATAAGTATAGTATCTTTCAGTACAACGATCGTACGACTGGGAGTACATTCGAGTGCGATACGCCTGATCAGTAGTGACACCAGTCCAGCCTGACCATACTAGAGTTTCAGCGCGAGTGGGCTTTAAGTACGCACCTGGATATCCCCGCTGTCGTAATAGGCGAGCGTTTGTGGCGCATCATCATAAGGCGGGCTATACAGCTTTTCTGGCATCGAATATGCCCGCCATAAAGATAAGCGTTCGTGGCGCATGGCGCATCGTTGGACAGGTGCAGCTTTCCTAGCATCAGCAACTCTGAGTACGCACCTACAGTTCCCCTCCGAAACCAAAGAGCCCAGAGCAAGTACCCGCGCGCTCTCCCGAGATTCGGTTCGTACGCCGTGAGGCAGGAAGAACCATGGGTTGTGGTGGGTTAGTTCCCCTCCGAAGTAAACGAACGTGCGAAACGTATTCGAATTTAGTCGCAAGTTTGAGTCTGAGTAGCAATCGAGATTAAGCACCTGCACGTCCCCGCCGAAGTAGACGAGCGTGCGGGGCGCGTCCCCGGGCGGGCGGCGCGCGGCGGGCTGGAACAGCGCGTCGTTGAGGCGCCCGTCGTGCCCGCCCACGCGCCGCAGCCGCAGCGGCAGCATGGCGGCGCTACTCGCGCATTACTATAAATAATAAAATACTACTTATTTATTTCTCTCACAACAGATCAGTAGAAAGAAAGAAAGAAAGAAAAATATTTTTATTTAGTCCTAACATCCTTAGACTACTTACAACAATATAATTACTAAGTAGGTACCTAGTTAAATTTGAACCAAAAATGGTAGCCACTCAGCATATGCTATGCCCTAGGTCAAGACCTAGAGTATAACGCTGGTATTCTGTGGCAGCCATATCAAGTGGGAAGACATTAATATTTAAGTTTTACACAAAACAAAAAATAAAAAACACAGTGCTCTTCAAGTGTGTGTTGTGTATGTAATGTATATGTGCATGTGTGTGTTAGTATTATTAATCCTACCTAGGTCATGTAAAAACAACCAGATTGACCACAGCCCTACGTATTACTAATACTTGGGATCGGTACTATACCACTGCAGTCGCTCAGAATCCTATATATTTTTAAGATATTTACTTATTTAGAAAAAAAAATATTAGTTTACAAATTTTCCTGTTCATCAAGTAGATATTTTCTCAGCCGTCGTATACTTAGGAAATATACTTAGGAAATAACATTTCGGATATTTTAGCTGTTTAACTATAGATCAGCATTGTGAGATTACTGAGGCCGAGACCGCACTCATCGCGATAACATTCGGGCGACAACCGAGCGATGTTCTTGCGACTATGCAAAATAGGACCGAAGTATACGCGAATACTCGGCTACACACATCGCGATAGCTCGAATCTTCGGTTTATCGCAATGAGTGCGGCCTCGGCATGACAAACATTTGTTTACATTATATGTCAAGTTTAGCATAGGCCTTAAAGTTAGGGCCTCCGCTATAACTCGCGCGGGCGCGCGAGTCTGTATAAAAAAATAATTTAACAATGTAATCCAATGTACTACATGATGCAATGAATAAATGAATAAAAAAAATGAATAAAAACAGTGCATGCGTGTGACGTAGTATCCAAACGTGTGTGGTGACACTCCGTTCACCCGCGCTAGTTTTAGCGTCGGCCCTTAGCTTCTAAAGAACCATAATCGAGAAGGTCAATGACTGGCAGAGATGAAGAAGCCTAATCCTATACCTATAAACTATTGATAAGCATTTTTATATCATATAGGACAGGTGCAGGCAATCATAAGGAAACAGTAAGAATATGTTTAAAATATTTAACTTTATTCACAAAGAAGCACATAATACATGTTTTAGTATAATTAAAACTACACTAATCATCCATTCACCAAAATAATATAATAGTTAAGTTATAAATACTGTTAAAAATGCAGTTCTTTACTTAAAATAATATCAATAAACTGTAAAAAAAATACAACTTCAATCATTTCAGGTTTCTGGTTTGTTTATGGTGGTAGTATTTGGTATCATTCATGCAAACAGTGATTTTCAATGTGATATCATCCAGGCAGTTTTTCAGGTCATCTCTTAATTCTCTGACCTTGACTCTGACATCCTCACACATCAGGTTGTAGCACATGGCCACCAATCCCATGCCCAGTAGCACATAAATGAAGTTGATCACTAACTTCAAGTGTGACCCTCCAGCGGAATCCGCAATATTGGCTCCCGGAACAAAATCCCCAAAACCAATTTTGCACAAACTAATAACACAAAAGTATGTCGAGTCCAAATAGTTCCATTTCTCCCAAGCCCCAAACATTATAGTCCCAGTCAGTATGTAGAAAGATATGACCCATAAACAAGCTGTAGACGGAACTGTTATTTTTCTCTTGGGCGCTATCTCTCCATCTTCAAACAAGGCATCATCTCTGCGGCTGCATTCATGGGCAGTGATATACAGCCACTTGAAGGACTGTGCAAGAACTTTGCCCATGTTACAAAAGTAGAGAATGTAGATTGGTATACCAAAACAGGCATATGCGACAGTAACAAGCTTCCCCCATACAGTCTTGGGCACAACATTGCCATAGCCTATCATAGTGAATACTGACAAAGAATACATCAATGCAGCAGGAAATGACCAGATATCTTCAGCTGTTCTGCCACTGTACCCTGTATGAATGGCGGCAGTTATGTTACTCTGAAACACCTTCAGCACCTCATTAGCTTTCAGCACAAACGCTGTCTCATTGAAAACATTCATTGACACAGTAATGTTCCACAATCTTTCGGCACAATTCTGTCTCCACTGCCTTACTTCTTTCAGCTGTTTATCTGGGCTGTCTTTCTCGATGTGCATGAAGCTAACTGCGCCCAGTATCGCGTAGCACACGACTAGCGCGCCGACTCCCACTTGGGTAAACATAAAGGCTATAAATTTTCTGAAACAATCTTTGATTTTCTCTCTGGGGTCACTGCCAGCCGTGGAAGAGGAGTCCCTGCTCCTCATGGAGCCGTGGAAGCTCGAGTGCAGCGGATGGTGGCGGTCCATGGCGGACTTATGGAGTCTTCTCACGCGATCGGCAATCTCTCCGGACGAAATAACGTAAACTACTCATAGTTGCGAGACGTCGACTATTTCGGGAACCCGGCTGGCAACTCGCCAAGTTAGTTTGATTACAAAACACAGTTTTTATTTACATCAAACAGCGATACTATTTAAATGTAAATAGAAAAAAAAAATATATGTGCGTTGTTTCGTCGGATTTTGCGAGAATTCTACTTTTGTCAAGTTAATTTTTATTGTGATAGTCGCCGATTAGTTTTTATTGTGATAATAATTAGTAAAGAGCTCAAATCACGGATTAATATTTGAAACTCACAAAAATAATGCGTAATTTTAAAATTAATAAAACTTACCAAAAGATCGATCCTTTGAATTTTAATTACGGTTTTTCTTGATTAACACGCAGTGAAATTAACGTTTAGGTACAAAGTTTAGTCCTTGACTGAAATGCAGGGCACAAGATTTATTTGAATTTTATCATTTCGATTTTATTCTTTAATTTATTACAAAATGTTCTGAAAATTCAGAAAATTATTTCGTTGACATTTTTTTGACTGATTTTTGACAGATTCGAGGCCCAAGCAGCGAACCCGAGCGGACCAATGAGGATAGGTCTTGTTTTTTTTTTCCCGATTTAAACAGAGCGATAGAAATACGTCACAGAGCATTTGAGTAGATGCGAGATTTTGAAATTCGTTCTTTGCGTAGATTGAAGTGGTTTTAGTATGGCAAGAATTTTTATCGATTTTAGCCATCTGTCAAAATCAAAATTCACACGTTTTCTTGGCGTTGTTTGTTATCCGGCACAGATTAGAGAGTATGTCTAAAGACAGATAGGAAACGGCCCTAGTATTGGTTGAACGATAAACAAACTAGTACCGAGCTAGATTGTCCAGTAGGTGGCGCTGAATACAATATGGCGTCTGCTGCCCACAGATTAAATATACCTGTCATACTTTTTTATGATCCGTTCCTTTTCATGTATTGCGGTTAAAAATAAAACTATTGAAGTATCAAATGAAACTTTATTGATGAAATATAACATGAAATATTTGTTTACGAAAATCAATAAGCATTAAAACTATTGGATATTAAAAGATTACAGTTACTATTGTGATTACAGTACATTGTTTTAGTTTTTACATAATGTACTCACGGCTGGACATTTGTATGTAACTCATACAAAATAAGTTGCGTTATGACTTATGAGTATTTCTCAAAAAAAATGTACGTAACGAAACGGTAGTAACGAAATAGTAAGGCCATAAGGCTTGTTATACATAGGCGAAATATTGTGAATGCTCTTCATTTATTCAATTCGAAATATTTGTAAGTATGCACCCAAATACGGGGTAATATTAAGGGGTTAGAAATGAAATAAGGGAGTAATCATTCATACTATTTTAATAAAATTATTTTTGTTCCATCATGTTTATCCATTTTGAGCCGTTCTCTGTAAGCTTTTTGCAATGATATTATATAAAAACAAAAGCAGATATGTTATAAGCGCTCGCGTTGTGAATACTCAAATACGTCCCAATTGGGACGTCTTGTGTTTAGTCTTCGTGTGGCCTGCGTCGTGCGCAATCGCGTGCGTACCACACTGTAAGTTCCTGTGTTCTTACCAAAATAAATAAAAAATGCCATCGTGTGTGTTTCGAAAGTGTACCAATTATGATTCTAAAGTAAACAAAATACAAGGGATCTCTTACCACATGTGATTATGCAAAATTATTTAGNTGTTATCCGGTATTGCATTTTTACTAAAGTTTACCATAAAATTCGTCTGTTATTATGTAAAATGTAGTGGGACTTTAATCCGATGTGTATCTGCAAGTATTTGTCTGGTTTTGTAAGTATTTAGAACAAATTGTTGCAGAGCATTGGGTTTGCTTTCGGATGATGGCTGCACAATCGTACGGATTTATCTATGACAAGGAGTCGCCGTAATTAGAACCAGTTGATAACGCATTATTGAAGAAATGGAGCGCCGTTCCATAAATTTATTGTGTTTAAATATTTAAATTTCCGCCTGAAGTAATAAATCTATGCAACCGGCATGCTTGTGTGCTTGTAGAGAAGAATGTGGGTGTAAAACGAGCGGTGTCTTTGTATTCGCAAGAATGATTCTCCAGAGCCTTTTTTTACCCCATAAGGTACCAGCGTGACTTACTTTGTCAACTAACATTATGTTTGCTCTGTTACACTTGTTACAAAACAATATATTTGTGATTTCAGGAAATAAAACCTTAAAAATGTAAGAAAAAATACACGCTATTATGATTTTTGCAATAGCCCCAACATCAGTATTCATTTGATGACTTAAAATATCAATAGATGGATCATACATAGAAATATGGCTGCTCTTTCAAAGTGGGTCCCGGTGGGGATGACCTCAGACCAGCCTCAGTTCAATCATCTAAAGCTCACCACCATCGACAAAATCGGTGGCATCTACTGCCGCATTTGTCACACAAAATTTGGAAATAAAAAGGAATATGACACACATTACCTAAAACATGATACTGGTAGCAAAGATATTACGTACACATGTGTTGTTTGTTATAAAGACATAGTTGGCTACCCCAGTTTTCGAGGACATTGTTACACAATTCATGTCATGAAAGATAAATTTAGGTGAGTACAATACAATTTCATTACAATATTTTGATATGTTTGTAGTATAATTGTTATTTATTTTATATTACAAGCTATTAGAATTTAACTGGTATAATGTACTTGCAGATGCACCCATTGCAATAAGCAGTTTTCAAAGCAAACAGCACTCGTCAGCCATTATGAATCTTTGCATCAGTTCAAATGTTCAACATGCCATGTTAGGTAAGTTCCAATACGTTTTGCTAAATATGTTTTATTCATTATGGAAGATAAACATTTAATTTAGTAAAGATATGCGCTTGTGTTAAAGTTAAACTATTTTATTATTTCAGATTCCAATCCCAAAAAGATCTTGCCATGCATCAAATTTGCCACAAGAATGAGCAGTGTAACCCACCTTATAACTGTCAAATTTGTAACAAGCAGATTGAGGATACGAACGATTGCGAGCAACACATTGAAGACCATTGCTCCATCTCTTACTTCTGCCCGATTTGCGATGAGGGCATCAACGAAATTCAAAACGCTACTAGTCACCTGGCTAAGCATTTTGGCGATGTACTTATTGAAGACAATGAGTCCAATTCAGATTCTGAGGGCCAAGAATTTTCAAACGATAGCTCCATAGACATCCTTGGCGGTATATTCTGTTCGATCTGTAAAAAAACTTATAAAGCCAGACCAGATTTCGATAATCATTTCATGTTAGAACATGACGATAAAAAAATTATTTACGGCTGTAATATCTGTGCAAAAGAGTATGACAAATACTTTGTCTTTGCTAACCACTGCTATAACCATTATACCAAAGACAAATTCCAGTAAGTATTAGATTTGATTTGATTTTTTCTTTACTACATTTTCAAAGTATTTTTTTTTACAATAGTATGAAACATGTTCAGCCTTTTCTGCAATTGCGAATTTTCTGTGTTCAAAAATTAGATTTTTTGTATGAAATACCTACACTTGACAGTAGTAGAATCAAAGTGCTGTGCGATTATTGGTCTGTATTGGTGGTGGATGGTTTTTTAGACTTTTTAGTCAATTCTTCTAACAACCTAAGTTATAAATAAAAATTGAGATATAAAAGTTTAATTTATTAACAATGCTGAGCACTTACAGTAAAAATTATAAACACAGCACTGCTTAGTTATGGAATTAAAATATCCTGTGTTACGCATGATAAACTCAAATTATAATACTTTCGCAATTTTAATCTTAATTGAACAAACTGCTAGTATTGCTACTGCTGCATTAGTGGCAGAATACCAGTATACATCCTATACTTGTGCAGTGGACTTGAATACTCGAGTTATTGTTATTTGCGTGGTCAGTTCAGTCGGCACATATTTGATGTACTTGAAGTTGGTTATCCTTACCGTTAGATAATTACTGGCAACTTGTGGTGGCTGAGTTTGTTCCGGCGTTCCTTCTCAGCACTTGCCATATGTTTGCCCAAAAGACAACAAGTGCCCCTTAAGGGCTGCCTTTTTTTACTGTATTTGACATTCATAAGTGCCACCAGTGGTCAAACATGAATATTTTTGATTTTGATTTTAACTGCTGAGCGTCTCCGTACAGGTGCGAAGTGTGCTTCAAGAGCTTTCCCCGGCTGTCCCTGCTCGTGATTCACATGGAGGCTCACTCCAGAACGCGCGACGGCGGCTTCCAGTGCCTGCAGTGCGGACACGCGCTCCAGACTGCCAGGAGGCTCCGGGATCACTATAAGACCGAGCATGACATCTGTTACAGCCAGTGTCCGGAGGAAGGCTGCGGCAAGATGTGAGTGATGTCATAGATATTTTTTTGATTTCCAGAATATGATGGAAGCCTATGCTGTGGACAATGCATGAGGCGGTTGACAAAAACTTAATCCCTACTTGTTTTTATCTGCATAATAAATTCCTGTAGTTTTATTAATTGGATAGAGATTGATCAATCTAGGAGCTGCAGCAGCAGTTAAACAATGCGAAAATTTTTATACGACATGTCTAAATAAATTTCTCAGGATTCTGTAACCAGCATTCATCGCCTTAACTGTGAAGACCGCACCCTGTTTGAACTTAAAAAGCCACCCCAATACATAGACACTGGCGCGTAAATAGCGCTTATATTTTAGCGGTAATAAACGCCTAACTGACAATCATCTACTATTACCAGCTTCGCAACTGCCAGAGAGCTGCTGGTGGATGCTATAACAACACGTTCTTTAGATTTAAGATCGTCGCTCATTTATCAACCCGCCGTAACCGTATCAACTGCAGGCGGTCAGTAACAGTATTCTGTGTATGAAACTCCATACTTCAATGCACACTTAAGGCCTATTCAGACCTAAGCGGTATTCGCTACCATCTGCGGCAGAGAAAACCCAGTGGGTATGCGGTAATAATACTGTTCAGACCTAAGCGGTATTCGCTACCGTCTGCGGCAGAGAAAACGCTCTAGTAAATACCTGAGCGAAACCCGCGTGGTATGTGCCTCTACCCACAGCGGCAGCGCATATCGCTCAGGTTTGAATAGGCCTTAATCCGCACCGTAACGTAAACGCCTCGCCTCGCGATTGAAAGCGCGCGAAAGGCGATGCAAAAAGCGATACGGTTGATGCCTTTCCTTCCGAGTTGATATGTCTGCATTAATTTTGAGTGACTAGCATGACCTCACTGATAACCAACTACCATCCCCAGCTTCGCAACACCCAAAGAGCTGGTCCTCCACCGCAAAGAACATGCTGGTGGCAACTGGTGCCAGCAGTGCGGCCTGCGGTTCGCGTCGCTGGCCGCCTGCCTCAAGCACGTGCCCGTGCACCGCAAGAAGCGCTACTCCTGCCCCGTGTGCAAGCGCTGCTATGGGGAGAAGTACCTGCTCATGAAGGTAGGCCTGCAGAAGACATAGCTAAAACCCGGTCTGTGAGCACGTAGAATTTTGTCCAATAACCCTTAGCTACCCATCCTTATCGCTCGCGCGTAATTATATTGCTGTCGCGACTGTGCGACTGGCACCCGCAGTGAGTGTGCGAGCGCGACAGCAACATATGTACGCGCGAGCGATAAGGATGGGTAGCTAGGGGTCATTGAAGAAAATTCTACGTGCTCACGGACCAGACTATAGAGTCTAATGTCGCCAATACAAGCCAGATGTGTGGTCTAAATAGATATGTCACAAATCAATTGAGTGTAAAAAAGACGTAAAAGTGTCTGTTGAGTTGCAAACACGTCACTTTAATACAACCGACCCCTCGATTATCGATTAACGAAGTACGTAAATACTATAAGATACTCCGCAGACTACACTTATCAGTTTAGTCCATTTATAATTTTTATGAGGAATCGGCCGATACCAAATCGGTGTAACGTGCGCACTTCTGATTATGTTAAAATAATTTATTCTATCGAATTAGGTTATTGACCTTGTATGTTGGTGAAAATAAATAAATGAAAATGTTAATACGAGNTGATTATCTTTTTTTTTTTGGACTATGGCGCTATCTACCAATTCTATGATAAATACCCTCAAATCATATAGTGGCAAAACGTTTCACAGATTGATAGTTTTTTTTAAAATCGTATTACCAATAATTAGAGAGAAAATGATCATTCAGACAGTCTGTTGACTTAAGTATAGACTTTGAAGACTAATAACTTAAAAATTACTTGTTTCTTGCAGATTTTTTTTGTTGCACATTATAATTTGGAATGTTTACTTTCAAAATTCATCAGATTTAATGCGAAAATAACATATTTAGTTTTTCACCCTCGGTAACATTTGTCATGGAATGACCCAAATATGAATTTAATTTCCTAGGCACAAGGTTTAACTGGTGAACATAGACTTCCCCCAATTACTTCCAGATTGACCAGTTAGTAGCAGCATCCAGCAAAGCAGGGCATATAGTATGCTGAACTGACAGCCCATGACTTACGGGAATAAACCATATTTTAGACCTGTGCACTCGCACATTCGAATTCGTAACAGATAAACGCAGTCTCATTAACAAACATCTACCATTCCCAGCTTCGCAACGCCCCAAAGAGCTGGTCCTCCACCGCAAAGAACATGCTGGTGGCAACTGGTGGCAACTGGTGCCAGCAGTGCGGGCTAATTAGAGCGTATTATGCTATAATAGCCTCGAATTGAAGCCACGATAGCCGAACAGTGAAGGGGTCGGACTGGCTGACTCGTGATCAGGGGAACGCGGGTTCGGTCCCCGCCGCTGCTCGACTATAGTTTTGAGCTCACTCGTAACAAGCACATTTAGCTTAGTACGAGGGGCTGACGGGACTATTACTAATTTGTGCAGTAACAAATTACTAATACATTTTAAAATAACACGTTCTTTAGATTTAATGACCGACATAACCTCGCTGACAATCATCTATCACCTCCAGCTTCGCAACACCCAAAGAGCTGGTCCTCCACCGCAAGGAGCATGCTGGCGGCAACTGGTGCCAGCAGTGCACTATGCTATAAATAACACGTTCTTTAGATTTGGTTTCCAACATAATTTCCCTGGTTTTTTTACTCGGAAGTTCTATATGGAAGCCAATCGCATTCCTTTCAACCGAAATAGGCAGTTGTTTGTATTCAGGAGCTGTGTAGCCAGATGGTTGCTATGTCGTTCAAGGCGTTGCTTGTAGGATACAGAGGTATTTTTTGTTTCCCCCTTCGACTGTAGGGATTTAATAGTATTATATTAAAGATGACTTTGACATCCCCAGCTTCGCAACACCCAAAGAGCTGGTCCTCCACCGCAAGGAGCACGCTGGAGGCAACTGGTGCCAGCAGTGCGGCCTGCGGTTCGCGTCACTGGCCGCCTGCCTCAAGCACGTGCCCGTGCACCGCAAGAAGCGCTACTCCTGCCCCGTGTGCAAGCGCTGCTATGGGGAGAAGTACCTGCTCATGAAGGTAGGCCTGCAGAAGACAGCTAAAGCCCGGTCCGTGAGCACGTAGAATTTTGTCCAATGACCCCTAGCTACCCATCCTTATCGCTCGCGCGTAATTATGTTGCTGTCGCGACTGTGCGACTGGTACCCGCAGTGAGTGTGCGAGCGCGATAGCAACATAATTACGCGCGAGCGATAAGGATGGGTAGCTAGGGGTCATTGAAGAAAATTCTACGTGCTCACGGACCAGGCTTTAGTCTTGGGGATAACTTGGGTCCCCAGGGTCTTGGAACTCACAATGAATTCAACCAAATGAATATAGGAGTAGGTCGAAATATACATACACCAACAATCAATGGGTAGTGGAGAAAATTTTATGAACTGTCAAAGGTAGGCCCTAGGCGGAAATATGCCGCTTTGATCTACGCGATGCACTATAGTCAATCACGGTACTTATTTATTGCATTCTATAAAAATGAAAAGCATACCTACAGTGATCGAAATATAAACCCTGTTGGGCATAGAAGGGCACAATATCATAGGGCGGGTCTTTGCAAGTAGGTTAGTAGATATAGAAGTAAAAAGTGATCATAAAAACAGAAGAAGCTTGTTGAAGAAGTACAAAAAGCTAATAATTTTACTAATCACAACCTATCATTTCTCCAGCATGTGACCCAGCACTTCTCTGCCGTGCTCCACGTGTGCAAGATCTGCGGCAAGGTGTACTCGCACCGCCACCGCCTCATGCAGCACATGAAGGTGCACAACGAGGCCAAGGTATCATTGACATTTAGGATTTTGACATGTAATGCTTCGGCAGACAAACGCGGGGCAGTAGCAGCGCAGTTTGAATGCGGGCCCGCGCAAATTGTAAAGCAAGAAACTCTTTGAAGTGTGTCACACCAAATTTGAACGCCGCGCACGCGCTCCAACCGCACCGCACTGCAACTGCCGAACGACAAACCAGGCGGCGCGGGAGCGGGACAGAAGCGGCGCGAGCGCGGGCCCGCGCTGTTGTATTACTATGGCGGCCATATTAGCATGACACACCCTCCGGGTGGTAGCAGCGCGTTGAAAGCGGTTTTCGAATATTGAATTTTTTGACAACCGCCCGCGTTGCAACTGCTTTGAAACTGCGCTGCTTTCAGTGTGCCTCAGCC
Source organism: Ostrinia furnacalis (assembly GCF_004193835.3). Taxonomy (NCBI): domain Eukaryota; kingdom Metazoa; phylum Arthropoda; class Insecta; order Lepidoptera; family Crambidae; genus Ostrinia; species Ostrinia furnacalis. Next base: position 65,213 of record NW_021131692.1, read on the forward strand.
GCGCTGCAACTGACCCGCACTGCTTCTGACCTGCGTTTGGTCTGTGGGAGCCTTTAATCTGCTCATTATTACTTTCTTTTAATATTATCACATGCTTTAACATTTGTATGCCGACAAGGCTGATCACGGCTTGAAAACATCTTTTGCTTGTATACCTTACTCCTTACCTGTGTTTCAAAAATAAATTATTTGTATTTGTTAGGAGCACGCCTGCGCCATCTGCGGCAAGGGCTTCGCCAAGCTCTACCTGCTCAAGCAGCACCAGAACATCCACTTCAACAGCAAGCCCTACAAGTGTTCCAACTGCCCCAAAACGTTCGCAAGCGTTCCGAATCTGAGAAAGCACATGAAGAAAATCCACAACGTCACGCAGATCACGTTCAACCATTACGAAAAGCCTGCAGAAACTAGCAACGAGAAGTTGGATGTGAGCAATCCGTCTAGTTCGGAGATGTCTGTCGACGCCCCGACCAGTTTGGAGGAGTCGGACGAGTCGTGCGGCTGGCGCGCTGATGACACCTTAGATGAGCTGATGACCCTGGAGGAGCTGGATCCGCTGGATACAAGGGCTAAGGAGATCAGCGAGATCGAAGCCGACCTCTGGGTGCCGAGTCCGATGATGCCCACTGGTGAGTGTGATGTTGATTATTCTTTTCGTGTGTTACAAAATGCTTGAACTTGAATTAGTAAATTTTAAAGCAAACGCCATTTTTTTAACGTTTCTTGTCTTTTTGGGCGCTAACTTCATACTGGTGAGTCCTGATGTTCGCATATTTCTCTTTTAGTCACCTCTTGCCCACTGACGAAAGCTACCAGTGCCTGGCGACAAGCTGTTTAAGTACCTACATAAATTATTTTGAAATATAATTCGCATTATCTCACCGGTGGGTGGCGGTCACTATACAATTGTAGTGGTCACCGACTACTAGTGGTCGCCATTGCCCACTAGAGGCAGCTATCGACCACTCACTCGTGGCAATCATCCACTACTTTCGTTTGCGTACTAAAGGACGTGGCGCGTGACATACACCGGTGGCTGTGCGTTTGCGCGGAGTCTATATTAGGCTCGTCCTTGCTAAAGTCCGGTCGCCAAGCAGATAGAATTTCGTCCAATGACCCCAAGCTACCCATCCTTATCACTCGCGCTTAATTATATTGCTGTTGCGACTGTGCGACACGCTATGCCGCCGTGAGTGTTCGAGCGCGATAGCAACATAATTACGCAATATACGCAAGCAATATCCTAGTAGTTTGAGGTCATTGGACCAAATTCTATCTGCTCGGCGGCCGGACTTTACTTGGCGGCCAAACACTCGATTGCTTATTCGCACCTTGTTTCCAGCCACCCCAGTGCCGCTCCCCGCCAGCGTGCCGTGCGAATACGGCCCAGAACTGGTTCCTCTCGACGAGCACTGCCTACCGCACGCGCCGCCACAGCTGGTGACTCAGCCGCGTTGGCCGCCAGTCCTCACCAAACTCGCCGACTGCGCCTACGCCGACCTGGCCTACGCGGATTTAGCAGAGGTGATGAACGCCGATATCTATTAAATGTTTGTAAAATTAACGGACCGTGTAGTGCTGTTTTTAATGGGGATCCGCGCGAAATTTGCCGCCAGGTGGCGCATCTGAATGTTAACACACACACACACACATACACACACACAACCAGCATGCAAGCCTATGTTTCTTTTTTTTTGCCCCTTTGACTGTTTTTTTACGAGATTGTAATAATATATAGAATCCATTATTGGCTGTAAGAACAAAAATACCTGTTTGTATTATTATTATAAAGAGCTGTGGTTTTCTGAATAAAGAAAAATAAAATAAAATAAAATAACTGTCATCGCAAACGTTTTGTTGATATTGCCGAACGACTTCTTGATTTTATTCCAATTCACTTCCTGTGTTCAATACCAGTCAGTTTTAATCGTAATAATCGTCTATTCCCAAAAACTTTGTTAGGAAAGAAGTGAGAAATTAATATTATTCAGTTCCGTAAGCCCCCAAGTTTGTATTTTTGCACGTAATCAATAGTGTGATATGCCCGGACCGCTTTTGGCGCCATCTGGAATAAGCTTTGCGTGTGGTACCCCATTATGGCTTTCGTACGGTTGGCACGTTTAGTCAGTATCAAGTAAAAATAAAAAAATGATGTCACAGAGTATAATAAATTTATTGAATAGTGTACGATCTACTTTATTGTCAATAATCACGTCATAGATTCCAATATTAATTTGAACCTTATTAGTCTATCATAAGGACGAGGTGGTAATTTTTGTTTCTTGCACTGTCACTGTCTAAGCAAGCTGACCGTACTCGTAATTTACTAAAAAAAAAACAAAATAACAAAATGAGTAACACGAATGTGTGTGAACTCATACAAAAAAAAAAGTTTCCATATTTAGATATTAAGCTTTTCGTTCAGTGTAATCCAGAAATAGATTTAAGTGTAAATGGAAAAAATATATGTCTGTCTACACGGTCCGTTCCCTATTCACTGTTAACATGAAAGTTAGAGATAAATAGTTATAATAGTATTTGTATAACGGCAGAGCGGTACCAAATGGTCGAAATCGCCTGCCGGCCACAAGTCTACCTCACACAGTAACGACTTTATACCTCAGTAATCCATAGGAGCTATTTTGTAGTGTAACTGTTTATACATTATTAACATGTATCCCACCAAACATTAGATGAGTAATTATATTCATAATATTGCTACCTCACTTTAGTTTCTTAAGTTTTTTTATTATAGTTTTTTTGCTTATTATCTTCGTTATTCAAGTATCCTAAGATGAGATGCAGGATTCTATTGACGTTATTTCCTATTTGTTAGTGATCTGCTAAATATCTTCGACTATTACTTATGTTATGACATAGGGATCAATATTCGATGTTCTTATATCCCGAACAACAGGGTTTAACCAATATTTTAGATCAAAGCTAACAGGTCTAGACAAGGCTTCTAGTTTATGATCAGCCAAGAAACTGGTAGCATTAATTTTAGTTTCAGATATCTTGTCAATATCAATAAGGTTACTTTTTGCACCTATATTAATTTGTTAGTTTAGTTTTTGTTCACTGTTAGTTTCATTGACATTGTTATACAAGCGATTATCGTCTTTGTTGTGTTATAAATACCAAATAACAACTAATATTAAAACAGATTTTTTGGCTGACTACATAATAGAAGCGTTTGAAGGGGAAAATATACTTAAACGTCATGCGACCACGAGATATAAATCCAATACACGAGCGATTGTTGGTCGGTGATAGAATCGCATCTCGTCTTACGGACCCAGGGAGTCGATTTTGGAATGTCATACATGTATTTGTTCATTGATTCCCTACAGAACTTATTCATTGTTTTTCTCTTTAGAAAGTTCAGTTTATAATAGTTTAGTACAGGATTTTATCATTCGAAATGATTCACACGTGTGCTAGTATTGCGTATACGAATTCAAAAAGTCGATGAAATTCATAAATCGACCCCCAGGAGCGACGCAATGTCCGTGTGCCATGAAACGATCGACATTGCTGACGACAGTTTAGATTTACAATGCGTGTGATCTTTGTATTAGTCACAACTAATTGTAAAAGGTATGAAATTACTTCTGGCTTTTCTGGATTAAGTGTTTTAGGAGTTTTTGTTCCTGAATTTTTCGATTGTTGTAAGAATCGACCCAAAGTTAGTTAAGTTTCGGTGGACTACAGCTTTGTAAATAACGGTAATTTGCGGCACTTAGTAATTTGCATTTCAATTTCGCTTACGACGATGTCGTTGGACGCCCTTTGGATAGTTTTAATTTTGACGTAATATCTCCAACGATCTGGCTATTTGGCCTTTTAAAATTTTGCATAAGTTGGTGATTATAAAGTCCACAATAAGTGTTTGTTTTGTATATCTTCAAAAAATGAAAATATAAACTCATTCTCCGGTATTAACGTATAAAAACGCTATTTGTCTACGATGACATCATATCCTAAGCGAACGTCAATGCAGTGTTTTTATACATTATTTTTATATTGTTGTCATTTTGTTTTGTTCATAATAATAGGAATAATACTAGTTTTCAACTCAATATAACTAGAATTCAAAATTTACAAACTTGATCTTTATAAAAACAAAAAAATAATAATTTTGAGACATAATATTTATCCGCATAATAACGCAACGTTGCGTCCAGCGACACCGCATGTTGCATTTCTATTTCGATTCCTTTTGTTGTTATTGTATTGAAAGCCGACGCCAAGCGTCCGGTTTTAGCGTAAGAGAATCGATAGTGCTGTGATATTTTTATGTACATCTAGTTTTAAGATTAGTGAGCGTAACGAGTGAGTACAAAGGTAAAGTTATTTATCGAGTATAAATATACGGAATTCGGAATATGTAAACGATTAAAGTCGTACCGATTCTGGTGTACGTAACATCGCGGCAGTACACTCACAGCGCTGTATTCGGCCCCGCCACCGGGATACGAGCCGGCGACACTTGCGACTTTTTGCCAACGAATGGCACGAAGCTCATTGTGATACTTTGGTAGATATATTAGAAAGCGACAGGCGAAAAGGCCTACATGTGCAGTTAAGGCTGCTTTAACAACAGAAATTCATATCTACCAATAGACAATTAATTGCGTTAACGCATATATTGCACGCGCACGTCGCAAGTGGTCGCGCGCGGGCCGGCCGCGTCAGAGAGGACACGACAACCATTCACGCATATGGAAGTACAGTAACGATACGTATTAAGAGAGTAGTGCACAGTTAAGAAAACGAAAAATTCCGGTGTGTCCATATGCGTTCTAAATCTACCAGGTGCGAGCCACCATATACGAGACAATTTTACTTCAACGAAGAAAATTGATAAAAAAAATACGTCTTTAAAATGTCGATGTATATTTAAAAGAAAGATATATGAAATATAAACTCCGAAATATATTTTGGAGAGAGATATTTACAAGGGTGAGGCGAGGGTCTTAGTGATAAACGTATCCAAAGACTGTTAGGTATTATAAGTTCTATGAACTTGAATTTGACATATAAGTCAGGGATATAATGCGGAATAAAGTCAGATGCGCGAAAGCAAATGTAATAGACCACGGTGTAGCTATCGAACAATCATAGGCTTTGACACGATAATGTAACGAAAGTGCAAAATTGGCGCCTCGTCACGTACCTCGGTACAGGCCGTCGCGACGCAGACCTCGAGACAGTTTGCTGTTGGTGACGCATGCAGAGTCCGAAGACTCCATGCTGTAAAATTAACGTTGAAATTATATTCGCCGTCCCATCGATGGACGGCGCGACTCACGCTAGCTAAACTCGATTTTTATTCGAATATACAATTTGACATATTAATTGCCACTGATCAAGGTTCATATTGCCACATCGACGATTACTATCGGTAGTCGTCCCCAACTAAAATGTCAAATTATTTATTCGAATAAAATATCCGAGTATAGATGATCCCCCAGTGTTACTGTGCAGTAGTTCTATGTCGATAGTGGCGCCCCTCGACCTACAGGTCGCTACTGCACACTAATTCGATCGCTGTCGGCACATTGAGCTTATGACAGTAATTAAATAGCATAATTAAATCATACACTATGTTGTAAACCTCTGCAGAGGCTTTCATTTATCAATAAATAGTACTTATTCAAGCTTCTATAATCATAAATTCAAATTATACCATTTCGATGTAAAATTTCGTCGCAAAGGGAACGATCGGTACGATATTTTTTGAAGTTTTAATATACAAATGGTTTTTAAGATGCATAGTTAACAGTGTATATTTGTGTATAGAAATCATATTTATTATACAGTTTTATCAATAATATTTATATTATGCAGCCAGTTATTGAGCTGTATTTTACCTCATCAGGATTTAAGTGTAATAGAATAGTGGTAGAAGAAAAATATTGTCGTTGTGCCCTTTGCGACCGTATTTGTCCCTAGCTTTTAGGTGTTAGGTTAGAATCGAGCACAGGGTATTGTGGTTCTATTTTAACGGAAGCGTTATAAACTCGAGTAGTAATGATTCACATCATCCGAAATAGCAGATGGTTGCATAATACTACCCCAATACCCGCAAAGTGTAACATAGTTTCCATCTAAAACTGTCTTTAAAATATAAGATTTTTGACCGGGTTTTATCTCTTTAGTTGTATCTTTGAAGTCTAATATTCTTGTAACAGTAGGTGATGTATCAAATCCGTATGAGTGTTAAATGTACTGTACATCTATCTGTACTGCGGCGGAAATACTGTGCTTTTACAGTAATTTTACTTTTAAAATCAAATTTAGTGCCACATTTTATGGTATTTTTTAGAAATAGGATGTATGTGTATTTAAAAAGCACTTGTGAGTGGCATGTTAGTTCAAATCACATCATATCGGTGTCTAAAATATAAATAAAAAATAATAAAAAAATACAAAAAAATATGTCCAAACCCGGTCGATGTTGCGTATAGTAATCTAAATTTCTTTTAATTGAAACATAATATTTTAGCGCTTCTAAAATGCATAATAAATCTATGGAACGTATATTTTAAATGTATGACGAATATTTTCTTAATTGCAAAATTTGGTACATGTAAATAGATTTTTTTCTCGAAATTATCCTTGCCATCAAAATTACAGGTTGGTTGGTTATTAATCAATATCAGTAGTAGAAAACGAATGTAAACAAATGCATTTTGGAGTGATCTAGAAATTAACCTAACGGCCTAAAGTTATGCTAAAAACTATGTTTGCGGTGTGGGAAGGCGCAGGAGACCTAAATCACTGATGGTCTAAGAATTAAGGAGATCATTTTGGAATCCCAGTGATCAAACAATGTAGACACCGCTTTATTTCATAAGAAATATGGACGAATTTGCATAATTATAATGTTTGAAATGACGACCGAAAAGACGATTGTTAGGTTTTAGGCAGCTGCTAGATGGGAAGGATAATTTACCAGCTTTCGCTTCAATGTTTGAAATGAATTGTATACTTTTAAGAAAACGTATTTTTGTGCGTCATGCTTCTAATTATTGTAAATAGAAATTGCTGTTAAACGTTTCCTCATTCGAGTATTTCTGGAATATTTTTTTTAAAGTAAGTCTTCGTTTTATAAACATATTTATTGTATCGCTCGCGCAAAGTAATGAGTTTGGAAACCGAAACTGCTGCTCTCACTCTCACAGTATAACGCGTGAGCGAGAGGCGCCTTTTTGATTTCAAGTCTCAATATCCTTGTAACCAGTGACGGCGTGGTCTCCCATGTCGAAATAATTATAATGTTTCCACCAGAGTGCTTACTGCGGGTTCTTTTCATGTTAAAAGTAAAGGACGCACAACTGTCCTGTCAACATTGAACAGTGATAGGTTTGTAATTAATTACATTGGGATCGTGCAACCTTTTTAAAAATCACTTGAAAATAAATGACTGCGATGGGGATTGATGTTTTGTAATTTATCGCCAGGCAGCGCCACCACGAATCCTACTCAAACTTGTCAGATTAGAAAAGAGACTACGCACTAAGCATCAGAAAGCAGTCTTCCTAGAAAGGACAGAATATCTCTTGGGGGACTGCTTGCTTATTATTGCCTATTAATGGATACGTAATTTGATAGCTTTTTTTATATTTATAAGCTCAGTTATATACTAATTGTATTAAATACCGAACTACCTCCACATGCCTCCATGGGTAACAGTAATTACTTATAGTTTTTGTTATAATACAACTTTACAGTTTACACGTTATATACCTATATTTTGTACGTTACTTATTATAAAGCAGATATTTGTAAGGGAAGTAGGTTTTACATATAAGATATTACGAATAAAAATAATAATATGTATGCATGTTACGTTCCGTTCTAAGTAGAATGCCACTCAAATCTGATTGTGTTACATGATCTTTAAACAATACGATATATTACTATGTGAATGTATTTTGGTGGTTTTATTTTACACCTTTCCTTCCCAAGAGAGTAAGTTAAAAAGTCGTTAGGTTAGGAACATTGTTAACTTATAAGGATGATAGGATAAAAATAAAATTCCAAAAATGAGGTAAGTATCATTTATTACCATCAAATTAGGTACCTTACAACTAATTATATTTATTTAACTAAACTGGCTTTTATCATGAAAATATGGATGGCGATGAACTACAGTGTTTAGAGTAGTCAAATGAAACAACACACGTCAAATAAACAAAATACAGAATTATTTTAAAACCCAATACATAAATTAAATAATAGATGATTATCGTCACGCAATTCTCCGAAGGGTCTACAGGTACTCGAAAGTTCAAAAAATAAATACATGGGTATATAAAATAATTCAACAGAATCTTAACATGTGATGTAATTCATTATACAGACTACAATAATTCTAATAAACCTGTTACAAAAAATCTTTTCTAAACGTGAAATATTTGAAGCTAAATACATACTTAATTATAAAGTTACAATAAAATTGCTTAGGACACGTTTCTCCACGCCAAGTACTACATTACATTGGGTATTGCTCTCGTTCTCAAGGGAACATGCTTTTGATCCTCATTAACATAAAGCTAGGGGAGTGGAAGTTTCGTGGGATCTACAACATTAAACAATACAAAGTCTTAGAATGTTCGGAAGTATTATCTAGAGGAAGCCAGCTAAACCTACCGATTACATGGATTGGTATAACAACCGATACGATCCTTTTTTGTAAAAATTACTCTCCTTAGCCGAAATTTTTCTATGAATCCCGCTTATCCATAGTTTGACTAGACGTAAAAAATTGTGACATACGCACAGGTATGCCCGCAGTTTTACTCAGAAGCGATGTGACATTTCCTTTGCTATAATATAATTATGAAAAATATACAAATTGTATTTATATGGTAACCTTAAAAACTACGATTGTGGTGTGAAATATTTACAATGAAATGTGCGGGCGACATTTTACTTGGTTATTTCAGCGAGAAACATTCAATTTTCTCAACTGAAATGGTATGTAGTAAAATGCGAAGTTTTTTTGCTGTATGGTTTGATAAGATTCAAATTGTTGGTGATTTATTGACTTTATTGTACTAATGTTTTGTCACTTGACACGGTAGAAGCTTTCGTTTCCCGAACACCTTCAATATTTGGCGATTCAAGCTTAGCTGTGCTGTGGTTTTTGAAAACGCGTCTGTTAAAATGGTCTTTGAATTCAGCTTTAAAAATATACTTATTACATCTACATCTGAGAAATAGTAAAATACTTCGATAAAAAGCATGGCTTCATTGCAATGAGCCAGAGGAATATTGTGTAGACATCGATATTATAATTTCAATATCGAAAGATAACAAAACCGCTCACCCAACTATTGAGTTCATTAGTGAGATTATAATATGGTGGCGTCGACAATATCCCTGTAACACCTTATCTCATAAAAGTCATCCTACATTAAAGTGTACAATTTAATTATTTTTGTATTATAATTATATAATTGCACTAAGCAATGGCTGGTTATTTCTCACCTACAAGGAGCACTGACGCCATCCGCAGTTCAGTTTGTAAAATACATCAAACATCATTTTATCACTAAACAATCTGTAGGTGTATAAAAATAATATTATGCCGGCTTCGTTAAATGTGATAAGTCTTTATATCATATTCTAAGAAAAACTAAAAATTGCAGTCAATAAACGATTACGTACTTTAGTTGTAGGTACAAATATATAATTTTTAGTCCCTATATGAATAAATGCAACAAATATACAATAAAACTACTATAAAATAAAATCATAAGGAATCACTAACATGGTTTCACAATAAACATTCTTCAAACAAATAATAGCGAACAATCTGTAAACTTTTCATGGAAATTACAAAATAATCAGCATCACAAATCAACTGTTAATTGCTCAATCATTCGTTTTACATAATCTACAAGAATTACGTTTCAGCGTGCGAAGACATCAGTCAATCATCGTATTTTATAGGATACAACATTGCGAAAGTTAAATTCGATAGATCACTTCATGCTGAAGTCCATCAGAATATTGCATCATAAAAAATCACTTGCCGTCAGAACATAACGTTTACGAATTTACTTGGCCGTTCACTTGTTTCCTGGCGAATACCCGCGTATTCGCCGGCTTTTTAGCAGCGCTTGTGCCAGGGGCAGGGGTGCGGGCGGGTGTTGCTTTGGGCCTCAAGCTAGGGATTTGCGACACGCGGATGCCGATAGCAGACTTCTGTTTCTGGGCGCTCGCTACCGTGCTCTGCTTAGGCTGCCCTTCAAAAGTGGAGCTTCGGATCAGCTTCGGCGTCTCCGGCTTGTCGCTCTCGATCCATACCCGCTTGTCTGGCTTACTCGGCTGCTTCTTAGTTTGCTCCACCCTCTTCCACAAACTCGCGATCTTACTCTCCACGTCTTTGGTGTTCGTTTTCGACGACTGAACCGAGTTGACGCTCGACGTGCTCCCCTGCCGCGAGCTCCTCGAGGCCAGGGTGACGGTTTTGCCGCTGTCGTTGCTCTGGAGGCTGTGGTTCGACGGGGAGCTCTTCATGGGAGTTTCCGCGGGCCTCTTGGCGGTGGCTTTTGGCGCCGGCTTGCTCGCAGCGGCTTTCGCCGCCGGCCGCGAGAACCGGTTCAGTTGCGGTAAGCGAGACGGGGAGGTGTTGGAAGCGGTCGGCTTGGTCGGAGACGTCGCTTTCCCGTACTGAGGCCCAGTGCTCTTCTTGTCCGGAACGGGCAAGTCCTTGGGTGGCACCGAGCTCTCCTCCTTGGTGAAGGTCCCCTGCCGTTCCAGCGGCAGAGGCTTGGCCGGCGTCGACAGCGGAACGGACACGGGCTTCTGTTGAGCTATTTTGGTCGGCGATCTGTTCGGTATAGATTTCTTCGGGGAAGTGTTAGCGCTCGGAGTTCTGGAGGCAGTGGGCGTTCTGTTCGGTATTTTGGCACTAGGATGAGCTTTGACGTTGGTGGCCGTCTTTGGAGGTGTGATATTCTTTGGAGTGGGTTTGGAAGGAGCCGCTGCGGCCGGTTTCTTCGCGGCTGGAGTGTTTCGTCGGTAGGGGGACACATACATCGCTTTCTTTCTGCCCCTGATAGCTTTGGGAGCTTCGTCCTTTTCTAAAGATTCGTTGCTATCTAAGCTCTCGTCCCTTCTCGAGCTAGGCTTGATGATCTTGGGTTTGGGCCGCGACATGCCCGACTCCTGGTCCGACTCCGAATGGGCTCGGTCTTCGGAGTTGCTGTCGCCTTCGTAACTGGCGAAGTCGCTGCTGCTCGGATGCTGATTCTTCTCGGCTTGCGCTTGCATAGTGCGCCTGTACGATGCGGTCATTTCAATATTTTTCAAATTGTTAACTACGCACATGTCTACCGCCGCCGGGCTTTCGATCACTGGCAAATAGTTTCTGAAGCTCTTCGTGTAGGTTTGCATCTGGGTGGAGTTCAGTTCGAAGTCGTCCTCGTTGTGGCCGCTGTCCGCGTCCCTCGAGAACACGTCATCGTCTCTCTGCCTCTCATCCAGAATCTGCTGATGATTCAACTCGTTGGACGACAGGCTGTCGTAGCCAGTGGTTGTTTCGAGATTTTCGAAATTAGCGTCTTTTGTGACGAACGTTGGAGACGGCGGGATGTCCTCACTGAGAGTTCTAGTTCTAAATCTTTCTGCATCTTCTATGCGTTTTTGTTTCATGGTCTTTTTGGCAGCCAGCCTCTGCTTCAGACTCTCGATGTGCGGGTCGGGTGTTTTAATTTGCGACGTTTCAGCAATTATATTCTGAATATTAACGGTTTGAGTCTGATACCTAGCTCTGTCCTCTAACCTCCTCTGCTTCGCACTAATTTTCCTCTTCGATTTAGAATCAGAACACGCAGTGACGTACTCCTCAGATCTGTCACTTTCCGACTTGGTCCAAGTCACGAAGTCTTCTTCAACTTCCAGAACTATATCACTTTCCGTCACGGTATCCGTAATAGTGTAAGTTTGGTACCTATCTTTAGAGTGGTATCTTTTTCTTTTGGGGTCAAATAGTGCGGGTCTCTTTGTCTTTTCGGTGTCGACTCGACACTGCTGATGTCTGAAGGCAAAGGCGTGCAGTTTTCGGACCCTGAAGGGATATCTGTTACAACATTTAAAGTATTCGAGATGCAGTCGTCGTAAACTTGGTGAGCGGTAGTCGGCTCTAGTTCTATCGTAGACTCAGCCATTTCGTCAAATAGCGATGGAGGGTTGACTTTATCCAAGTCCTGAAAGATTGCGTAAGGGTTGCAAAGCGGGAAGTCTTGTATTGGCTGCTTCAAGTCAAACACGACGGGTGTTTTCTCCCTCATCTCAGCCACTTCTGATACTATGCTCGACACTGATACCATACTGCCTTCCATGTCTATGTTTTCCATTTCCGAAGGAGGTTTTACATTGTCTAGGAAGCTGACGGGATTGCTATCTAAATGTTCAGAGCTGCCTTGATGCATGGAATTGCTCAATGCGCGTTTGACCATGAATGCTACAGGGAGGGACTTCTTGCGACTTTTTTGAGACTTTTTGGTATTCGGAGCTGTTTCCTCCCATTGTCCTGAAGCGCTTAGGGATAAGAGACTGCCCAAGTTGGATGGAGGTCTAACGTTGTCCAGGTCCAGTGACGTCAACGACGTGACACTGTTTTCCATGCCGTATTGCGAGAACTTTAACTGGGCGGCGAGTCTGGCTGCCTCTTTTTCTATGGCCGAGGATATGATCGAGTCAAACCTGTGTTCGCCATCATCGACTAGCGACGCGAAGCTCGGCTCAGCCACGTCATCGAGCGTGATCCTTGTCGATTCCTCAACTTCAGTATGCTCTCCACCCAACTTCTCAGTCAAATCTGGACGCGAGAGTGAGATATTGACTACTTCACTCTTCTCCAAGAGGTCTGGTAGTGTAGTGTTCACATCCACAACTTCACTCCGAATAGATGATATCAGGTGCACTGACCCACTGATCGTAGGGAAGGTGACGTCATCGGGGCACGTGTCATCGTTCCACGTGTCTGCGGCACTTTTGTCTTCTGGTTTCGGCAGTTTGCTCCCTGCTCCTATATCGACCCACTCTGGTTCGTGCTTCTTTTTCCTGGTTAGGGTTCCCGTGTCGATAGCTTTAGGGGATCCGGGTTCGCTCCAAGATCCATCTGTGACGTCGGCATAGGACTCATTAGATCTATCCAGATCGTCTCCCGGGAGAGATTCTAGGGTGGTATTCGCGGATCTCGGGGCCAGGCACTCGTTGGATCCCCGGGAAGCCGACAGTGGGTCTATGGACGGGGCGAGCGAACTCTTCGATGGTCCAGTTTCTTCTAACATTTTGAGCAAATCTGCTGCGTCTTCTATTTGACTTGTTTTAGAAATTGGACTCGTATCGGTAACGTTTATTGTGAAATTATCATCGTGGCTAATGTTGTACTGGAAAGGTTGGACCCGGTTTTGTGGCTTGGAAGATTGTGTTGCGTTTTCGTCTTCGGTTATTTGCAGGATACTGTGATAGGCGTCGGAGTGTATTTTGAATGTTTCTTCTGCGTTCCTAACGTGAGTGCTCTGCGACATGTTGTTATCGAACAGATACTCATTTGTTTCAGCGTCATCAGCTGTGTGGTGTTCGTCAGCCGAGTCATCGACGTCTAGCACGAGTGCAGCGTCTAGATCCAGAGCAGCATCGTCCCATTCCGTGTCCATATTCACAGGAGCTTCCGTTTCAGCTAAGGCGACGAAATTTTCTGATTCAGCGGTTTCCAATCCAACTACGTGTTCACCGTTGGACGTTCCATCTGGGTTTAGGTTCTCACCGTTTTCCACATCACCTGTGCCGAATTCTGTCTCTGGATCTTCATCGTTGTCCTCAATTCTGGCCGTGACTGCATCCGGAGCTTGTTGTCCGCGGTCGCCGGGTGCTGAGTCAGTCCCTAGAGAGAGCGTATCGGGACCTTGATCTTGATCTCGTCCGGCTGAGTCATCCGGTGCTTCAGGGTCCTGTTCATCAGTCCCTAGAGAGTGTACGTCAGTCCCTAGAGAGAGCGCATCGGGACCCGGAGCTCGATCTTGTCCGGCTGAATCATCCGGTGCTTCAGGGTCCTGTTCATCAGTCCCTAGAGAGTGTACGTCAGTCCCTAGAGAGAGCGCATCGGGACCCGGAGCTCGATCTTGTCCGGCTGAATCATCCGGTGCTTCAGGGTCCTGTTCATCAGTCCCTAGAGAGTGTACGTCAGTCCCTAGAGAGAGCGCATCGGGACCCGGAGCTCGATCTTGTCCGGCTGAATCATCCGGTGCTTCAGGGTCCTGTTCATCAGTCCCTAGAGAGTGTACGTCAGTCCCTAGAGAGAGCGCATCGGGACCCGGAGCTCGATCTTGTCCGGCTGAATCATCCGGTGCTTCAGGGTCCTGTTCATCAGTCCCTAGAGAGTGTACGTCAGTCCCTAGAGAGAGCGCATCGGGACCCGGAGCTCGATCTTGTCCGGCTGAATCATCCGGTGCTTCAGGGTCCTGTTCATCAGTCCCTAGAGAGTGTACGTCAGTCCCTAGAGAGGTTGTGGTCTGACCTGTGTCACAGCCAGGTGTGGCGCGCGCGGGGGCGCCGCGGCCTGCGCGCGCGCGGGGCGCAGACGGCGGGGCCCCGTTTTTTGGCGGCGGGGCGGGGCCGGGGGCGGGGCGCGCGGGGGCGTGGCGCGCGGGGCCCGCCGCCGCGCCGCGCTCGATCACGTCGCGGAGGAGGGCCCGGTCGGCTGAGGCTCGTCTGGACACGAAAATTTATTATTTATTATTATTGGTTTTTGGGCCTTCATTTGAGCCAGCTCGACCAGGTTTGATCTATTGTGGCAGCCCTTGTGTTTAGAGTTCACTGCTTAGTCCCGTAATTACATAAATGAGTAATCTTTAGCTCGCTTTTAGCATAGGCGCAGACCACCGACTTTTAGTAGGCCGATAGTTGGGCTCGATTCTACTTTGCGCACTTTCATCTTGTCCCATACTGATTAACGCCCCGACCTCACTATCGGCCAACTAAAAGTCGGTGACATAGCCTGACGGACTAGCGAGCTGAAATGGCAACGGGCAGGGCACATAGTGCGCAGAATTGACGACCGATGGGGCAGCGAGGTTTTTTGACACAGTCAAAATCTCGTTGACGTTTAGAAATCATCCTATTGAAAAACAGTTCTTAATCCGTATTCTCAAAAGTCATTTCGATAGAACGAGTACTCGACAGGATCGCAACTCAGCAATTTTTAGTCGTTGTAGATTTGTTACGTGAATAAGGCTACTGGAGTGGAGGCCATGTGTTGGAAAACGCAGCGTTGGACGTCCATCCGTAAGGTGGACCGACGACCTCATAAAGGTAACGAAAAGGAGCTAAACGCATGCCGCTATTGACCGGGTGATATGGAAATCTTTGGGGGAGGCCTATGTTCAGTAATGGCCGTCCTGTGGCTGAAATGATGATGATGATGAATAATCTTTAGATGTTTTATTTAGTCCGAAATTAAGCACAGCTGACATAATGGATACTAGATAACGGATAACCATACTTCATACTTTTTTACAGAAACACTCAGATCAATAATATGCTCGTACCTTTAAACCTAGCCGCAGACCACCGATTTTTAGTTGGCCGATAGTTGGGTCGGGCTGTTAATCAGTATGGACAATGGACATGTATGGAAGTGCGTACATTACACCGATTTGATTTTCATACAAATTAAAATTGGACCCAACTATCGGCGTCTGCGTTTAGGTTAAATATTTGAATTTTGCGGCGTTCGAGCTTTTGGCATAACAACATTTCGGCATGCGAATCACTAGGCTAAACGGTTAACAATTTACAGTTTGATAAATAAAAGAAACACAATTTCTCAAATTACTTTGAACCGTATCGCTACGACTTAAAGTCCATAAACTAGTATCACATACCTGTCGCGCTCGTGGTCGCGGTGTCTCGCTAGCCGCGGGCGCGGCGGGCGCCGCTCGGCGCTTCGAGGCCGGCCGCGCCGCATGCCCGCGCGTACGCAGCGCTCGAACACCTGACGACAGGTAAATTGTGCTGTAATGTCTGTGATGTAGCGTCTATTATGCATTGACAGGGCGAAAAGTTGTTCAAGTTTTGTTGCTTATCAATGAATTGTTGCTTGTCATGAATGCTATTTATAAATAAGAAACACATAATATGTAACGTGGTAAAATCTCCATCTTTCATCAAACTTCCTGAGTTGCGAACAGTGGGCTGAGTGTGAGTTTACAAAAAATGTATGAAAATTTTAGTTTTTGAACGTTTTCCGCTAGAGGCGCTGTACAAGTACAACCGTCATACATTTAATGTCATTTTTTGACCGCTTACTAGTGAGCGCTCACTCACACTAGGCCCTCTGGTTTAAAAAATCATACAGAACCAAGTACCGGAGTAGGGAAGCGATGTGGAGCAGAGCGTGAATATCGAATGACACGCCGCGGCCTCACTTCGCGTATGAAAAGCTCAGACTGCAACTCCATTCCGTATCTATTCATTAGATGCTCGCTCCATTCCAGCAGACAGGAAACCTTAGCGAGCTGCTAGTTCGGATTTTTTGTTCCCTGATAATAGCTACTCACCTCCTTGTCAGTAGATCCAAAGGAGTCATTGCTCAGCGAGCTCAGAGACCCGTCTCGTGGTTGTGCAGGGCGGCGCGCTCGCTCCGGTAGCCCAGCTTGCACGGTTTCCTCAAATAACTCGCGGTCCGTAGATCCAAAGGATTCTAAGCTTAGTGAGCTACCAGATTCCGCGCCGAGGTCGCGCGAGCGCACTGAGCGGTCGGCGTTCTTGCGACCTGATGGAGAGAAAGAAGTGTTAGAACTTATGCTTTGGAAGTTTATACAGGGTGACTTTGTTATCAGTATCCAAATTTTTTTAATAAGCTCGTTAGAACAATTTGACAATACAACTTTATCGTAATTATTTTTAATTGTGGTATTTTTCGCAAAAAAAATAATTATTGAAAGTCTAATTCGCGGGTGCCCATATCTAAGTTTTAAAGGTTATTGCTTATTTTCGCTCACCATTATGTCTCTTAGCTTTGCAGTTAACTGTGTGTACATTTTTTTCCATGAACGACGCAAATTTTCCACGTGAGTCAATTTGGAAACCGCGCGCAGCGGATGAAAATAATTAAATATGGAGAAAAATTTTGTTTTCTTTACGTAAATCAATTAAGTTACTGATTCTGAGTCGATCCTGAAAATTTGGATACTGGTACAAAAATCACCCTGTATAGAGCTGGTATTTAGTAAGAAGTTTAGGAGAAAACTGTAGCTTACACATAGCATGTTAATTTGGGTATTTAGGGAAAAAGAATTCTAGCTCAATAAAAGAGTCCGAGCATGCGTAATATAACGCTCACATTTCCAAACCGCTATTTTACATTGCGGTTTCCCAGCTTACGCTCTCTATCGATATTGCTATCTCTTTTGCTCTAATTTAGCTTTACGTTACGTGTATCTGGGTTATTATTAAATTGATTAATTTAACCCTTAACCAGGTTCAAAAAAAGTCATTGGTTTTCAACCGTAACTTCACAGCATAAGGTTCAAATTGATGTGGTCTCTGTGGATACCAGAGCCAGGTTAAGGGATAATATTAGTGGTATTTATCCGAGCATCTTCTCTGTAACTTGTCTTACTCTGTAACTTCTTGTCTAACGGCCGGTTCACACATGTCTCCGTTTTACTGTTCCTTTTTATGGTGTACGTTTTTTTCGTCGATGTATGTATTACTGTCGCTCATACAACTACATACGCCATCGACGAAAAAAAACGTACACGATAAAACGGAACAGTACAACGGAGACATGTGTGAACCGGCCGTTAGGCAAGAAGTTACAGAGTAACGCCCGTTTCCCATATTCAATTCTTGTGCAAATCCGGATTACAACTGTCAAATTGAATTCAATTGTAGATCAAATTTCCAAAATGTTCGATGCATTTACACTTTAATATTGTTTAAATAGTCTTATAAACAATAAATGAAAATGTACAAACATGAAAAACCAATCCAAATCCGTCTGATTTGGATTAGGATTGAATATAGAAATCCAGCATAAGACAAGTTACAGAGAAGATGCTCGGATAAATAATTACACTGTAAGCATAAGTAAGTCCGTTTAGTTGGTACGTACCGGCAGCGAGCGGGTCGTGTGCAGGCGGACGCGGCGGAGCAGGCACGGGCGCGGGCCGAGGAGGTAGTGGCGGCGGGCTGGCAACGGGACCGCGCTCTGAACTGCAGCTGCGGCTGGAAACAATTATTATTCTTTTTTTTTTTATGCATGACAAGGCAGGTATTTGACCACAATCGCACCTGATGTTAAGTGGGATGCAGTCTAGGATGGTACATATCTGCCCTGTAAGTGCCTATTCACTCTCGCCTTGAAGAGGCCCGGTATAGTTTTCGGGAAAGACAGCAGCAGGCAACGAATTCCAGTCCCTAGCAGTTCGCATTATAAAAGAGTCATCGAAACGCTTAGTGCGAGCTGGTGGAATGTCAACAATTATAGCTCCATAAAGTGCCAATCGATTGAGTTTGCAACCTGATGACGTCATAGTAAAGTCAAAATGTGACTCACTTTTTTTTAAGATAATAATAGCGGGACTATTATTATCTTTAAAAAAAAGTGAGTCACCGCATTCATTACGCGGTATTCAGCGGTTCAGTACGCGACTTGGAAAAGAGTAAAATAGATAAATAAATAAATATAATAAATGATATTGGACAATTTCACACAGCGCCAGCTAGCCCCAAAGTAAGCAACTCAATGCTTGTGTTATGGGTGCTAGTTTAACGGATATACTGCTTATATACTTTTTTTTATTATTAAATACATACATATTATACATATGTACACCCAGACCCGTCACAGAAATTAAAATTCATCATTTCAATTTCTGCCCGACCGGGAATCGAACCCGAGACCTATCGGCATAGTAGTCCGTTCTGAACCACTACACCAAACGGCCGACAGTTAAAGACGACGACAGTAAAATAGATGCCTTAGAGATGTGGTGCTGAAGAAAGATGATCATGGACAGAGTTCCGTACCATACCAATGTGTCCATACTCCAGGAGCTTGGTGTCACTCAGCGTTTATCAACCGTAGTACAGTCGCGCATACTGCAATACTTCGGACATGTCTTGAGGCGGGATGACAACTCCATAGAACGACTGGTCGTCCAGGGAAAAGTCGAAGGAACCCGATCGCGTGGCAGGTCACCAATGCGCTGGACCGACCAAGTGAAAGCAGCAGTGGGAGACGGCGTATGTGACTGCACCAGACAGTCTGCCAATAGAGAGAGATGGAGGGAGATCGTGCGGAGAGTTGTATCCGCCTCTACAACCGATGTCAACAACGCCTCAACGTGACCACGACCGCTCTGCCAAGAGCGTAACGAATAAGAAGAAGAATAGTCCCGTTAGCCCCTCGTACTAAGCTAAATATGCCTGTATCACGAGTGAGCTCACCACAATAGTCGAGCGGCGGCGGGGACCGAACCCGCGTTCCCCGGATCACGAGTCGGCCAGTCCGACCCCTTCACCGTTCGGCTATCGTGGCTTAAATATAAGAATACATACAAAAAAAAACTCACCTATCACGAATATTCCTGGCAAACTCGTGGGACATCTTGACAGTTTCAGTGGAAGACCTCAAATATGGCGGCAGAGAGCGCTGCAGAAGAAACATAACATTTTATTTACGCTCATCTCAATCTTATTCTGTTATCACAAGTTAACGAAACGTAGATCTTACATAAACGTCGCCTCTCACTGTGTAGGGAACGGAAGACACGTCGGATGGAGGTCCCTTGTTTTTCACAACCTGGAAATAAAGATGTAAATTTTTAAATGACAGTCTTGTTAGAAATATTGGCCATTCTTGTCACAGAACATGAATCCCAGTCTTCTAAGGACCAAGAGATTTTTACTGAGATGATGGTGAAGACGCAGCGTGGGACGTCCACCCACAAGGTGGACCGACGACCTGATAAAGGTAGTAGGAAGGCGCTGGATGCAGGCCGCTACCAACCGTGCGATGTGGAAGTCATTGGGGGAGGCCTATGTTCAGCAGTGGACGTCCTGTGGCTGTAATGATGATGATGGTGAAGTATCTTAGTTGATCGATTAATATAATATCGGTGATAAATGGCTCTCTAAATGAAAGAGATGTCGTTCCGAAATCTCTAAATGACTCCGTTACGAGATGGCGTTCCAAATGGTACAAAACGCTGAGAAGTGCTAAATTCTGTCAAACGGAGAAAAGTCGATAAACAAGAGTACATATTTTATTTATTTTATTTTATTTTGTTCGGAAAACATACAGTGAAACAATAACAGATTAATAACCACTGCTTCAGAAACTATACACCATTTACATGTTACACCATATACAAAGAAAATGATATCAAAATACCTTGGCTATCCCTTTCTGAATGCACTCCTCCAGCAAATCTCCCGCGTCGCTCAAGTTGGAGCTATCAGAGGTGTCCGGCTCATTTTGTCCGGCGTTCCTGGCGTCCGGACTAGTGTCGGACGCACCCAGCGCTGCCGGACGCAACCCGGACGGCGCCGAGTCGATGGATAGCGCGGACAGATTGGAGTTGCTGCCCGCTTTGGATAGGATCGCTGGAGTGTCTTCGGTGAAGTATACTTTGCACACGTCGCTTGGCGTTTGAGAGCCTGCAAGGATTTGTTCATTGTTAGCTATTGGTTCTTTTGAAAACCTAAAATGGAAGACAAAATATAAGGTTAGTTCTTACCTTTATATGGAGCGTTGGGAGTGGAACTTGAAGGTGGTAAATGATGGACATGGTCCCTGTTAGACAAAAATACAGATGAGTTTATATTCTATAGAAGTTTTATGTTCATTTGTAGTAAAAATTAGTGAATTTAGTTTGTACCTGACTTCATCTCTCTCGGAGTCCGATTCTAATTGGTCGTCTATCGGCCTCACGGAAGGGTTTGGCTGGCACTCATCCACCAATCGGAGGGAAGTCTATAAAAACAACATGTCAAAATTAAACTTGGAGTCCAGTTTATTTTCTCATTAAAACGTAAGAACGGATTCAATTAAATGTATGGGGAGAAGATCCGTAGGAGTACCAATCGTAATCGAGATAGTCCACAAAATTGCTAAATTTCAGGGGTAGTGGATTAGGTATTGATAGCTGTTGGGGTAGACAATAGACCACAAGATGTAAAACTGGCAGGCCTCTCACTTGATGGACGGACGATCTGGTGCAGGTCGCGAGAATAACTTGGATACGGTATAAAGGCAGCTCAGTGGTCTTTGTGGAAATCCTTGGAACAGGCTTTTGTCCAGCAGTAGATGTTCGACACTAGCGTTTTTCAAGCATCATCGTTTCGCCTCGCCTGCGCAGCGTCGATGCGAAGCTGGATCAGCGTCAGATTGGCTGCCGAACAACTAATGCAATAGCGGAGTGAGTGGGTTGCATTACTTGTCCGAAAAAACGCTGCATTGGCATGAGCTAGCGCTGCGTCAACATTGCGCGGGCGCTGGAAAGACCATGACGCTCGAAAGACTAGCGTTGGGGTCCCTAATAAGCTTTGTCGCTTAGAAGGCGCGGAGAAGGCGGCCGGCGTGTGTTCCGCCACGACCCGGGACACTAGCGTGGGGCTCGCACGAGCGGCTCGCGGGCTGACCTTGTCCCGGGGCTCGGTGTCGATGGTGAGGCTGCTGAGGCTGGTGGCGGCGGAGAAGGCGGCCGGCGTGTGTTCCGCCACGACCCGGGACACTAGCGTGGGGCTCGCACGAGCGGCTCGCGGGCTGACCTTGTCCCGGGGCTCGGTGTCGATGGTGAGGCTGCTGAGGCTGGTGGCGGCGGAGAAGGCGGCCGGCGTGTGTTCCGCCACGACCCGGGACACTAGCGTGGGGCTCGCACGAGCGGCTCGCGGGCTGACCTTGTCCCGGGGCTCGGTGTCGATGGTGAGGCTGCTGAGGCTGGTGGCGGCGGAGAAGGCGGCCGGCGTGTGTTCCGCCACGACCCGGGACACTAGCGTGGGGCTCGCACGAGCGGCTCGCGGGCTGACCTTGTCCCGGGGCTCGGTGTCGATGGTGAGGCTGCTGAGGCTGGTGGCGGCGGAGAAGGCGGCCGGCGTGTGTTCCGCCACGACCCGGGACACTAGCGTGGGGCTCGCACGAGCGGCTCGCGGGCTGACCTTGTCCCGGGGCTCGGTGTCGATGGTGAGGCTGCTGAGGCTGGTGGCGGCGGAGAAGGCGGCCGGCGTGTGTTCCGCCACGACCCGGGACACTAGCGTGGGGCTCGCACGAGCGGCTCGCGGGCTGACCTTGTCCCGGGGCTCGGTGTCGATGGTGAGGCTGCTGAGGCTGGTGGCGGCGGAGAAGGCGGCCGGCGTGTGTTCCACCACGAACCGGGATACGCGCTCCTCGAACACCGACGCCATTTGGCCCGGCTCTGGTGGACAAAATATGCCAATGTCATTGTCATACTATACTTACGAGCAAAAATATGGAATCACCCCCTTGTGTTTTGTACCGAGCGAACTTAAAAACTGAATGACTATGTATGTATCTGTGGTATTAATTTAAAGTTTATAATATTACCTTTAAAATGGTGCCATTTTTATTTGCCTTCTATTAGTCATTTAGTTTTTGTGATCGCTCGAAACAAATAGGGTGATTCCATATTTTTGCTCGCGAGTGTAGATCTGCGAGCTTCGATCTTTGGTTTTGAAAAAGTATCAGTTGTCAAGGCTACTCATTTAGTTTTGGTGACAAATGGAGTTATATTTAGCAGAACAAATTCAAGATACAATTTTGGCTGAATTTGCTCAACATTTTATCATTTCACGTTTACGTTACATGTTGTGTTAACACATGAAAAGATTTATAAAAGTTGAGGGGAGCAGGTGATGGGGACAACCCGTAGGTTATGTGGGCGGAGCCTATCTTTCAAAACCCGACGGCGTCCTTCGGGGCCATTGAAACGGAGCTGCGAGTTATTTATTATCATGAAATTGGACATTCGTCTGTGGCTCAGGGCAGCAGGACCTTAAGCTAACTATTGCCACAACCATTTTACAGATTTCTCTTAAAAGTATTATGTGCGTTTTATATCAGTTGTCCGGTACAATTTTAATTATTTCGGGACTAGATGTTAGATAAAGATAAATTTATTTGTTCAAACATGTGTACATAAGTGTTAAGTTAGCATTTAAAATGGTATCAACATGTCGTTATATACCTTTGCGGTGTACAAATTAAAAATGTTGCAATGGTTACTCTCTAAACCAGTGGTTTTTAACCGGTGGTCCCTGGAGGCATTCCAAGTGGTCCGCGAAAACATCGTAATAAACAAGTGACGTGACGTGATGAGTCGAGTCAACACAACGCAAACGGCGCACAGTGGGCGAGAAATCGACCTCCCCTTTCATAAGATTTTGAAAAAAAAAGTGGTCCCTGACAAGACAGAAATGGCAATACCAGATTTTGTATGGAAGGTGGCGTCTTTTTTTTTTCGCGCGGCCATTGACTAAACTTTGTTTTTTGATTACAAAATAGCGTAATAAACCAAACTTACTATGACATGTATACCTCTAAACTCAGTCTGAACTGAGTTACGAGCGTTAGAAGTTTGATGATTTTACATACTAGATTTGCTTTTTGCGCGCAAGTTTTGTAAGAAATTGCAACAAAATATTGCGCTATTTTTTTATTGCGCTGATTTTGCTCCACATTGATGTCTGGAGCCCTTAATGGATGGTATTGTTTGTTTACACATATAATCTCACTATTTTGTTGCAATTTCTTACAAAACTTTGCGCGCAAAAAGCAAATCTAGTATGAAAATCATCAAACTTCTAATGCTCGTAACTCAGTTCAGACTGAGTTTAGAGGTATACATGTCATAGTAAGTTTGGTTTATTACACTATTTTGTAAAGTCTAGATATTAGCACGTCACTACCTTGTTTAATATACCACGCAATCTTGTATACCCATTCTTATGATACACCATACAAGAATGCATGGTAAATTCAGTGAACTGCTCCTGAATCGAATGTACCTACTACTACTATTTCTATTTATTTATATTAACCGGCAGACAGTGGTGACTGAGTTTGTTGCGGCGCTTCTTCTCAGCACTTGCCAAATGTTGGTCTCGAAGCGCTGGTAGGGTAAAAAGATTATGAGACATGTAGAGGCTCCTTAAGAGCATATGACGATTTGTAAGAACTATTTATTAGTCTAAACAAATAAAGAAATTTTGACTTTGACTTTGATCGTAGACTGTGATCGAATCAGAAATGAGGAGAACCAAAGTAACCGACATAGCTCGCAGAATTGCTAAAATCAAGTGCCGTGGGCGGGGCACACAGCTCGTAGAGACGATGGCCGTTGGAGCAGGAAAGTTCTCGAGTGGCAACCACGGGCTGGAAGACGTAGCGTGGGCAGGCCTCCTACTAGGTGGACCGAAGATCTGGTAAAGGTCGCGAGAAGAGCTTGGATGCGGGCAGCGCATGACCGTGCATTGTGGAAAACCTTGGAGGAGACTTTTGTCCAGCAGTGGACGTCATTTGGCTGAAACGAACGAACAATGAATTAAAGAAAGATGTCAAATTGGTACATTCCGATTCAAACGTAATGGCGGCTCGGTTATCAGCTGAGAGTGCAGGTGCGCGCAGGTTTCTTCGCCCTGCTGGCTAATATTATGTATTGCGCAGCGACTCGTGCGATGTTCCGAGCCACTATAAAGTTTGCATCAGACTTACAAGACCTACATAATTATTATTGCATGGGTTTGAGCTTTGGAAGCAAGTTCAAGGCGAGTATTGTGAATCGAATCTAAAACATATTTAAACCTGTGAGTTGTTGAATTTCTATATTTAAACCGATCATCGTCTTTGCATCAATGTATCAGTGAGAGTTGATTCAACGGGGAAAGAGTTCGTTACAATCATAGAATGTCTATTGTAAAAAAGACCCCCAAGGATTTGCACTACGATTGGTCCTATGATGGCCGCGTACAGGAGTGTGTTAGTGACCAAAAAGTTAACAACACAACCTTATTACAATTGTAGCAAAGATGCTTTTGCGAACTTTTTGACTATTTTGTGTATCACTAACCATGTGACGCTGACTGTACAAAGATGGTTTAAGCAAATTATTTTCCTGAATGACACATTAGTAAGGTAACAGAAGTAATTACACACCTGAATTCCGACAGCACGGATCCCTGGTCGTCATGCGAACAGTCGGGCAGCGATCCAAGCGAGCTGGACCGCGAGAACATCAGCGGCGTCTCCTGCACGAAGCGCGGCGAGCCTCCACCGGACGCCGCTACGGATACCGGCTCGCGGGCGAACGTTACCGCTTTTGAGCCTGGAGAATAATAAAGACATCTTTACAGTCAATAGGGATGTTTCCTGGGTAAAAAAGCAAGTTCTAATTAGTCCGTCAGTTAACTTATCAAAAAGTACTCAACACGTATTTCTCACTTTTTCAAACTAATAAAAGTTTATAGAGATAAAGCGCGCCAATGTTCAAAAGAAGAGACCCGTCAATGAGTGCTTAAAAGTGCAGCACTTCGTGACGTTGCAAGGAACTTCAATGCACCGTAACTTTGTAATTATTTATTTGATTGACAATTAAAAATATACGTGTCCAATATTTTTTGATATTAAAAAAGACGGACTAAAATATTTTTTTTAGGATACTAGCCTATTTCTATTAGTGTAAAAGACTTTTTATAAACCTACTTGCTGAAGAAATGAATTTGAATTAGGCGAAGGTCAAGAGCTTTCTCGCTGTGGATAAAAAAAAACTCGGCTTTTATTCTATTCCGTATTCTTCGTCACAGATACGGTATCGGATTTCATAAGCGTGTGACATTGGTTCATTCAGCCAAGAAGACTAAGTGCTTTCCAGTGTAAAGAATTTCTATTGCAATTTTTTATTACGCCTGCAATGTCAATCCCAGCACTAAACTTGATCTAATAACTAATAATATATATTAATCAATGGCCAAATTGTTTATCATCCATTTAAATGTTACGCAGTTTATTAAATCGTAACATTTAATATGTAACTATAATCATACAGTCGAATGAAGTTAAATTCACATTTAACTCCAGCAAATGTCGAACAATTAGTATAGTTATGCACAAGTGAGAGCGGAATATAGTTATTCATTGTTGTGCAACAGAAAGATTGAAATCAATCTGTTTTTTATTTGTTGCATTTATACCAATTAAATAATGTGATATAAAAATGATGCTTTACCTTCTTTGTCCTTAGCAGAGCTGTTAATGTTTGGTTCTTCAGGACTCGGCTCGACATTAATGGTGGCCATGGCGTTCTTCTTAGCCAAGCAATCCTCTTCAGTCGGCTCGCCCACACTACTCAACGAACTCACTCTAGAGAAATACCCTGGAGTGCCCTCATCGCAGTAGTTCACGGGCTTCTCAGGACTGATCATGCCTGAACTGAACTTCGTATCAAACACTCCCCGTTTCTGATCAGATTCGGTCATTGACGCCTGAGGAGTGGTGGCCGCTAAGTCATTGTCATGCCGAGGCGGGTCTTCGATCGAACATGTGTCCTTCTCATCTGAATGAGTCATCGCCTCTGGGTTTTCTTTTGTACTAGGAGTTTTCGGCTTCCCGTCTTTGCCGATCACGCGAAGGTCAGACATAGATGTCGCGGTTGAGAATATGATTGGAGTTTCGTAAGGAGTGCCCTCGGTGGCGAAGTGTTTGATGGTGTCCGAAGGCTCCGGCGGTTCCGACAGGTCCGAACCGGTCTCGGACTGATGCTCCGCGTACCGCAGAGAATAGTCCGTGGGCTGGTCCAGATCTGTCTCCTGGTAATCTCCAAAGGTATTCGGACTGTCCTTCTTGCAATACTTCTTTGAAGTTTTTGGCTTTTCTAAAGGCTCCGCTTCGGTCACCTTCGTCTCAGAGTACTTCCTGCTGTAGTCGACTGGTTGGTCGCAAGAATCTTGGTCGACGTCATAACCAGATTCTGTAAAGTTGGGTCTCAACTCGGTCGTACTTCTGGGCGGAGGGATGGGCGGCTGGGCGGGGTACCGAAGGAAGCTGCCGTCTTTGGCGAGCGGCTTCGAAGACACCTTAAACGCTTCGCTGCCCGTCTCGACCTTCATCAAGTCTTTACTTCTCGGCGTTGGCACGGGGACTTTGCCCGTTCGCATGACCCTTTCAAAGACGGAGTCTGAATGAGTGCTGGTCACGGAGTCTTTGCTGTCCGATCTGTTAACGTTGTTGGAGCTGCCTCCGCTGGACCGCGTAACTAGAGCGCCTTTCAGCAGTGTATTACTGCAGCTTAGATAACTCGCTAAGTGTGCACTGTGGCTGAGAGATATTTGTGACGTGAGCGTGCCCATGAGCGGTGAACTAGATGTCATTCTGTGTCTTTCGAGATTCATAGCGATCTGTCTCTCTGTCGCCGTAAACAGATTCTTCTCGTCTCTATTGGTGGTGGAAGGGGACGTGGCCGGTTCTATGTTGTCACAAGTCTCGGCTAAGTTCTGATCTAGCTCCTGTTCCAGCGCCTTCTGTTTCCGCGCGCCGAGGGTCGGCAGAGCGGGCAAGTTCATACTTCGCGCCGTCGTATCGAGGGAGATAATGTGCGTTTTCCCCGGCTTCGAATTCAGTAGGTTTTTCAAAGCGGCACTCGAGCCCATGGCTATCATTTTGTGTTTGGAGTGGATGAGGCTGCGGAGCATCGGGACCGCTCCGTGGTCCCAGAGGAACTCCTGGTCCTGCGGGCACCTGGCGGATAAATTCCAAAGAGTGCCGCACGAATTGCTAACTACCGTCAAGCTCGGGGACTTCAGATGCTGCAGTAAGACACTAAGGCAATTTCTCTCCCGGAGAATTTGTCTGTAATCTTCTCTGACCGCGATGTGGCTGGAGACATTCCTCATGATGCCCCCCGCATTCTCCACGATCGCCAGCGTTTTCGTTGGGGAGTTGTAGCTGAGCATGTCGACTAGGAACCCTAGGGCTCCGTCGACAGAACATAATGCTACTTTGTTCATTGAACAATGAGCTGTCAAGTTCCATAGAGCTGATAATACCGATTTGAGAGTCGCCTCCTTCTGACAGGTCATCGCAGCTTTGGTCAAACCTTTGACAGCTCCCACCTCTCGCAGCACTTGCTTGCTGTTGGTGTCTGCTCTCCATGAAAGATTCCTTAGTACTGCCGCTGTAACCTGTAAACAAACAATATTATTATCATATGCAAGATATTATACAAAACAAAATATTATGACAAGTGTTATTCAACATTACATACCTGTCGCATGTCATCATTTGGTGATTCAAGTTGTTCTACCAACGCCAACATAAAGTCCTTAAACGAACAGAGCAACGATTTGTTGTTTCCGTCGCCAAATGTTAGGTTGGTCAAGGTCATTCCGGCATATTTCCTCATCGTCAGGCACGTGTTATCATCAGTTCTGCTCCCGTGCGCCGCCTGGTCGCCGCTCACCAGGGCGGCGAGTGCTTGTAGTCCGCCTAACTGGCACACAACATGCCTATGTTCTTCATCGAAAGATAGCTTCATCAAAGCGGCCACGCTTTGACTCGGATGCTTCGTCGCATCATCCTCTATAACCTCCTTACCCTCTTTCCTAGCTTCGACGACGTCTTCTAAAACGTAACAGTATTCTCTAACTTGTTCTAGTAATCGCCAAACTCTCGCCTCTCGTCTACCCGCTTTGTCATCTGTTTGCGTGTGAATAATATTTCTTAACGCTTTCGCGGCGCGGTCTCGCGTGTCCCTTGCCACCTTAGAATGAATCAGCTGCACCAGTAACGGTATACAACCGGCTTGTCTCATCGCGATGCAGCTTTCTACTGACCGACTCATGTCTAAAAGGGGTGCACTCAAATCTGCGTTGTTTTCGGGCGACAAACTCAAAAGAGAAATCAGTGAAAATACGCAGTCCATCTTATTGTCTAAATTGGATGACGGTCTAGGACAATCGTTTGAGCCGTTGCTGGAGAAGCTTCGAACGCTCGACGAATCGTGACCTGTCCAGACGTCGCGTTCCCCTGGCCAGGTCCCCCGGTAGAGTTGGGAAGCCCTTTTGTCACGCTCACTGGAACGCGCCACACTCTCCAACCCATAGTGCAAGGTGCTTCTATAACTTGTCCTATGTGGGCGATCTTCGTGAGAGGAATAAGTAGAGGTTTGAGGTTTGGCCGGCCTCTTCGGGAGAGCGCCGACTTTCTTTTGTGCTAAATTATCATCGCCATCGACTTCATCGTCTAAGAAATTCGGATTGGTTATGTCGCTGCGTTCGTCAAACTCGTCGGGCGAGGGCGAATGGTCGAGGAAGTGCGGTTTGGGAATGCGGCATTCGATGTTCGATTTGGACGGCGGCTGGTAGTCTTCGTCGAGGAAGTGCGGCCGGCGTGGGAGAGGGTCAGGCTCCAGGGTCTCCAGCTCAAGGGTGAGGTCCCGAGAGCGCGCCTTGTCTGTACTTTTTGGAGGGACATGTTTCGTTGAGGGTTTGGCATCTTTTGGGTTCTGTAAGCGGCGCGCATCAGGGGACAGCGGAGAGGCATCCAGGGGCCCGCGGGGAGGTTCGCTCGAGGTGGATGGGGTGCAGTCTTCGCTGGCGGAGGGTCCGGAGTCAGTTAACGGCGAATTCGATGAGTCCATACTGCTCCAGGGATCAACCATCACTTCGTTCTCCAACTGCAACAAGCGGGGAGAAAGCAATTTAAAGGTTGGTCGTTTATGGTCAACGGAGTCAAGGTTAAGGACTGTGAGTGTCGTGAGGTAATCAACTAGAGACGAGTGCCCGAAATGAGCAAGCGTAGTTAATCGCCCGGTCAAGGCTGGCCGGTAACACATGCATGTTATTATTACTGTCTCTGTGCCTGTTAAAACAAAATTAATTCATAATTGTCCAGATAATGTGCACAGTGCCAATTGCCGCGTATTCGTTGCGATTGGGTTTGTTTTTTAAATATGCCGTTACATAATATCATGATTCAAGTACCTTGTAGCGGTGTCAAGCTGTGCATTCTAATATGACAACATTGTCACCAAATGAGTCATTGTTTTCAGGAAAAAGCTGAATCGGAGGAAATCATATACATTCTTCGACGGCTAGGCAACGTTTTTGGAAATAATTTACATCTATTCTTACAAAACTCAATTCTAATTCTGTAAGTGGAAAATTGAATATAATTTTAGTTTGCTCACGGTTAACAATTATTTTAATTGCAGGCCGAGAAAAGCACGCTCTGTATGAGTCAGTAGTACAATGTGTTACGAACATTACGTAAGTCATCGCCCCGTTCATTAGCCGGTCCCCGTGGATGTGTGAGCCGCATGACACATGTGCCCGTGACATGGGATTGATTAAACGAGGCTAAAGCTGCGAGGGGAACTATACCGATTATTTTGACGATGTTATTAAACTTATATGAACTATTAAACTAACATTGCCTCTTTTGTTTTACTACGAGTAGAAATTGAACTTATAAATTCTGCTGAAACTTTTTCCAAACTAACTCAGACAAGAACTGATAAGTTTTTATTACCTCATTGATCCGATGGGGGATTGCCTAATCGCACATAGCCACACAGCTTTAACGAGACTCAAGACAAAAATAATGAATACGTGACAATAAGCACCTCGAATTATGTATACAAATTAGAAGTCATTACCACTATTGTCTGTCACTAGACAATAATAATGAGACAAGTTGTTTACACGATAACAGAATCAGTCAAGTCCGACTAATGTTAAACATCTCGTTAACCAAATAAGCGTTTAGTTATTCAATTACAATATTATCATTTAGTCCAATGCATTCGATTTTATGTAACGATCGGTACTTATTCGTTAATTTCCTTCACGTGGAACAATTATTCGGAAACAGCCGATTCCCGTGCTGAATGGACAATGGCCGGCGGTCACAAACAATAGGCCGTCTGGGGGACTTTAGTCATGCCCATTCGTTTTATCAGATCTGCATTTCACGTCACCTTCACGAAGGTTGACGCCCCCAAACTTGAGAGTTGAGACGCCTGAATTAAGCTCTGAATATACATAGGCTCATAACGCTACGAGTTGCATTGCACATGATGTTTCACAAACAAATTGGTCCTTCGAAATGCAAACACAAGCTAGTACTTATGTACATTACATAATACACAAGCTTAATCTAGCAGTACAATTTCATCAAAATATCGATACAGAATCATACTTCGAAACAACTAGAAACAATTATTAGTAAAGCAGATTGCTATCAGTTAAAAACATGGCGGCAGTTGTTAATTAACTATTTAATAAGAAACTTTCGAAAGTGATTACACTTGGATATAAATATTATTTCGAACGTTAAATGACCGTAGCGAATATCTAAATAGCTCAATTTAAATGTAGAACAGAATCCTAACAGCTTCGTAGCTATAATAAATATTATTACCACAGAGTAAGAAATTACAGAGAAAAAACTATATTATTATGGGCTCTCTTGGCATAGGTCATATGGATGTACCGAGGCGACGTTTTAGGGAGAGAACAAAATTCGAATGTTCTGGTCAACCAAAGTTGTGTGTCATCAGGGATGACGTAATTTCCAACCAGGACCCATCACTAGTAAGCAATCGCTCGCGCCTAAGCGAAAAAATATTACAAGAATAAACAACCAAACATTTCTTCTGTACGTTGTCTACTCTGGAGTAATACAGTTATATGTCCCTAATTACACACTAGACTTACCAAATCGCTATCATTAGAGGCGGTAACGTCATCAAGAGGGTTCCCGTTTTCCATGTCCACACCGGAGTCATTGGGGTCGCCGATCCTCCTCCTGGCCTCCTTCCTAGCTAGCTCTTGGAAGTTATTCCTGATGGGGTTAAAGTTCATCCGCAGATCGGTGGTGAAGTCATCGTAAAGTTTGAACTGGTTCGCGTTGAACTCTGTGTCGTTGTCGAGGACACAGTCCAGTGTGGACATCTTGGGACGCTCAGAGTCTTTGCTTGTGTACGTCACTTTGTAATAATCCCGAGAACTCATCTTGTTGCACTGATTGCTTTATTAAAATAGGCGATTTGTTTGCATTGTTTTGTGTTTTGGTTGCTAGAAGCTGGTTAACTGTGAATTGAGTGAAATTAGACGCTAGCAGTGGAGGCCAAACCGTACTCAAAGTAGGCAATATGCACGTAGGTGTATTGGATACCGTCACAATTCGTTGCAGTGAACTGTTTTGATCTAGCGCAGCTGTTTTTGCAACAAACAAACCGTAAGAACCTAAAGCGTTGCGAAAATAAACCCCAGATCGCTTTATATTATCTTGCTCTAGAATACATTGAAAAATAGGTCGGCAATAAACAAAATTATATTTAGTTACACCGGCCGAAGGGTTCTTACGGGTGATACGAATTTTAAATTTATTACACGCAGTAACTATTCTCCTTTTGGAACAATGCCAGTGGCTAGTGAAAAATTGCGAAATATTATGAGTTTAAATTTTTACTGAGCTTTTAAAAAATAATAAGCAGACGGCGCTTATCCGAAATTTATGAATGAAAACGTTAGTGCAGTAGACGTTAGCGGCGCTGACGCATTCATGAGAAAAGTTTGTTTTAAAGCAATTGTAAATAAAACAAGTCGAAAGTTGGTACAAAAGACATGTCACATGTTGCATAACTGGGGGAATTAAGACCCGCGCCACATGGTGAACACGTTACCCGGCTATTGCAGAGTAAGACCGAAATACATCATTACACACGACGCTCATCGTAAACGCGTCTGATATAAATAATAACTTACTGGACGTGTACAAGGTTAGGTATTTTTATGTGATACTAGCTGACCCGGCGAACTTTGTTCCGCCTTAATGGCAATAAATAACGGGATAAAAAGTATCCTATGTCCTTCTCCTGGCTCTAAACTACCTCCCTGACAATTTTCAGCTAAATCGGTTCAGCCGATCTTGAGTTATAAGTGGAGTAACTAACACGACTTTCTTTTATAATATAGATAAAATAGACTGGTATCAGATATAGAAGGGTTAGTTTGTAAACTTAGCCGCGGGACGTGCCGCAAAGTCAAAGGTGGCGCGTCTTTTATGCTCCGTCTAGTTATTTCAGGTCTCTTGACCCGCATCGCGAGGGCACTTTGACGACGTTTCGATGGCCCTCTTGCTCTTGACTTTGAAGCTTCTTAACGTCGGAACAGTTTTCATTTAACAACAATATTCCAGCGAAATTAGTTTGCATTTGTAGACCGCAATGATTGTGTCATTAACGTAGAATAGATTGAGCTAGATAAAGATAGCACAGATGAATTAGGGACAACGAAAATGAGTCAGCAACGTCTTCATCGAGTGTAATAATCGTGTGTGGCGCTACCAATTAGGTCGCCTTAGACGGGCTCTAGTGTTAGTGATGTTAGTGTCATTGAACTGTTACGCAAATATGAGGTAGGTATGAAAAGGTTACGTTTACGTACGCTCCGCGGCGCGGGTGCGGCGTAGGTCCACAGTAGGTCGTTCCGGATTTAGGACATCCTGACCGCAGCCGCGGTTGGCTGTATGTAAGTGATGCTTTCACAGCTTTTACGGACAGTTGGATGGCGTGCAACTATGCTGCCACGAAGTTTTAAGTGGGCTTGGGTATTGCATCGGCTTCCCTACTATATTACGACAGATGTGTGGGATTAAGTTAGCTACCCACGCTATTCGGTTTTCTAGAGAACGTTAAAAGAAATAATCTGGAAAAATTATACTAGATTTACTATGCTTTACTGCGCTTCGCTAAAATGTTCATGTTAAGCCAAAATAGTATCACATAGAAAAAGATATCGCGTGCGAACAAGAATATACGGCACATGTCTTTTCTGCTTTTATCGTCAAAATTATCAGCTGCTAAAACTTTTTGATTTATTATGTTTCAGCTTTACTTTGTATTCGACTTTCGTGCGATTGTCTTGTTAAATTCGAATAAGAAAAATGTGGTTACGTGGACTATTTCTAACGGAGTAATATCTCATTTTTGTTGGGAGGACGGTTTTGGAGCGGTGACAAAACCCTTGTTGTGCAGGAAGTTCGTCGGT
Organism: Ostrinia furnacalis; assembly: GCF_004193835.3. Lineage (NCBI taxonomy): Eukaryota > Metazoa > Arthropoda > Insecta > Lepidoptera > Crambidae > Ostrinia > Ostrinia furnacalis. The sequence continues at coordinate 99,311 of NW_021131692.1, forward strand.
ATAAATAGAGTTATGTTTTTGAACGCGCTAACTGAACCGTTCAGGACGTGATCGCTTTATGGTATTATGGATAACCTCGGCGCTGTAGAGATTCATAAGGATTACTGTGGATAGAGGAACTTATGTAACACTGGATCGTTATTTCCAATAATCCCAAAGTAAACAGCATGGTAGAGAAATTAAGACTCTTATGTCGTGTTTTCATATCTTAACTTATTAATACCTAGTTAAGAGATAAGTACACAAAACAGATTTCATGACCGCGGTGTAGATAGCATAACATTGTCTGGCAGACACTACCAAAGTACTGACGTCACTGAGCTTCAAACACCAGACAAATAGGTTAACTACCAGATACTTTTGGTTATGAAGCATGAAGGCTGATAGAAACGAAGCTCAACACACATTTGAGAAATTACGCACACTTTTATCGATGCATAAAAAGCGAGACCAAACAACGGTAGGTATAGTCAGCGTCAAATAGTTCATGACATCCAAAGTAGCCAAAACGTTCGCAACACGTCTTACACCCGTATTCACAAACGATGCTTGCTTAAGTGACGCAGCAAATCAAACGCACAGCGTTGAATAGAGCTCTGTGATTGGTTCGTGTATGACCCTGTGCGTCCACGCGCACTGTGAGACCTCTAAATAATGTTTGTGAATACGGGCGTTTGTTACGCTTGTGTTGTCAACTTTTTGCCCACTTTGGGTGCCACAAACTTTTTGACGCTGACTGTACTACCTACTACTAAAGATTTTACCGATGTGGCGGCAAAAATTACTCGAATCCAAACCGGCCATTATAAAAGCAGAAACAAGCCATCTCCAGCCATTAGCCGTACGAAAGCAAAGCCGGCACTTACAGTGAAAGTGCATGGAATTCGCGAAGCACCCGGCTGTCAGCGCAACTGGAGTGAGACGCGGCGTCATGGTGATGGATGGCATATTGTGCTCAGCCACCATGCGATATTAGTTAATACAACATCTTTGTTAAGTCCAATTTGTGAGAAATTATGTGAAGGGCAGAAGAATTGGGTAATCTTGTTAATTAGGAGCGATAAACTTCAAAGAAATCTCAACATTTTATTACACTTTATCTGTTGATCGCTTACAAATGTTTCATCGGAGACTCATCTAAAAGATCATACTTATTTGTCACCAGTACGTAATTACAAAAAAGGGTTGTGTGATGCAATTTGACAGTAAGAAGACGAAATATGTTTATTACATATTTTATAGGCACTATACACAGCCAATCATAGAAAATTTCATTCAGTTAAATAAATACATTAAAGAAATAGACGTTCAATAACGAAGCCGAACCAATACAGAAAACCAATTTCAGTCTCACAAGCGAAACAATAAGGCACTTTCTGCAGCGTAAAATGAAATAGGTATCAATTAAGTTCGAATAAAAGAACAGAAAACAATGCAGCTTGCACTTTGGCATCCAACCAAGGAAAGTTAAAACGGATAGACTTATAAATGGAAATGAAATTGTTAAATATGGCTGAACTTGGTTTAAAATCGACCTTACTTATAAATAACGCTATTATTTAACGCAATAAACATTCACGAGTTGTTTACAAAGCTTGTCCATATTCGGAGATAATTACGTCCTTAACCAAGGATTTGGATAATGTTGACACGAAGACCTTTAAGGCGACAGCAAATTATTGCACGTGAAGTATGTAGTGACAGGAGTGAAGAATGATCATGGGCACCTTGTCAGGTCGTATCCGGACACTTGCGCGAAAGACTGATAAGTTTTTAGTTTAGGCAAGCTTTGTTGCCGACTTTGTCTTTCGCGCAAACATCCATTCGGGCTGGCTGGTGTCCGTGCCGCACAAATGGCTTTCTGCAAGCGTTTTCTGACAGTCGTTTCTCCATTGGAATGATCACCAACAGGACGTTTCGTTTTTGAGAGATTCATGGACATAATGTTTTACATATGGACGTTTCGCGCGCGGATTCGCTCAAGTATCTTTCACGCATGTGTAGAAGAACCTTGTCGGTTAGGTCACCATTGTGATTGAGCAGGCATTGTACTTATAGCTCGTGAGGGGAAAGTGAATTGCATGGTGATGTGATGGTATAAGCTTGCGTGAATCAATCGTAACAATGAGTGACATAATAGAGCACCGTGCTGGTGTTGTTAGATGAAGAAGAAACTCCGTCATGCAAATTGTTTTTTGGAATACATGTCAATATTGATTAATCCTTCAAGCTCCGCGAATCTAGACACAATAGATAATCAATTGTTATGACATTAATTAATGCCGCCTGGGACTCAATCGGTTAAATTCAATGAAAATATTTGATTACACAATTTTATTCTTTTTCGTTCTCCGGGGTATAATACTTGTCTGTATTTTTTAAATTAAATTACCTACTACGAACGAACACAACTTGAATTCTCAGGACCTTGCAAAACAGGTTCAAACTGTAATATTGATATGTTACATGCAAACAATACGCATAGTTTCTCAAAGATGAAAGAAACCGCACAATCAAGTTCATCAGTTATTTTATAGACACGAATTGCAAACAATAAAAATTGTAGAAAAGAATTTGGACGTACAAAATCCACAATGTTGTCATGGAATCTACTGGGAGAAAATTTCGCTGCATCATTTGCCGTCCGCATACGCGTATGATGCCGCGCGGGTCAGTGCATCGAGCTGCAATGCGGCACCGATCGCATTCTTGGCGACAGCCGGCCTTGGCGGCGCTCGGGATGCACCGTGCACGACAAAAATTATCTTCTACTGTATTGGAATTGAAAAAAGATACGGAGTATATGATACGTGACCGAATTTTGGAGAATTTAGCAGTATTTACGAAAAAAATTGGGCCGTATTTGGCACAAAACAACGCTCAAAACTCATTAATGTTCTCAGAGAGTTTCTGCCCAAAACCGATCAAAAGTTTCAATCAAGTTTTGTATAACGCACTTAGCTTTATGTAATTGAAATTGCGATCGATACTAAAAGTTAGTTAAAACTGTTGGATAAGATTTGAATCTAAAACGATAAAATTAACGCTTCTAACTTATTAATTACTAAACATTGTAAGTAATATTACGACGTAACGTTAGACGTCAACGCTAGAAGCCTTTCAAACGCTACAAAATTCTTCTAGTCCAAATAGATTAAACTTAGTGATTTACTGGTATATAATTCTGCGGTAATGATTGCGAATCCATCAGATCACTAACATTGTTATGATCGTTTGGATTTAAAGAGAAGACAAGATAATTAATAGCTTGATACCGACCGAGAGAAATGGGACGCGACACACGAACATTCCACCGACAAGTTGGTATTTGGAGTGACAAATCGTTTCGCACGTGCTAAATACCACATGGTCAGAGATAATGTAATGTAGATTAACAAAATCTAATAAAACTGAATGGCCCTGGATATAAATAAAAGTATACGACTCTTATACCAGTAACTAGCGTCAGAAGAATTANACGAGTTACGGCGATGATATGTTGGTCCGAGTATGCGCAGTAATTAAATTTTACGAGTTTGATACGAGGCTATCGATGGCCGAAAGCAAAAGAATGCGATGATAAAATTTCACGTAACATTTTAAGCTCGTGCATGATAACACGAGCAAAAATATAGAGCAATTATTTATTATGCTACCATCAAAAAATTCCTTCTAAATATTGATAAGGATCGTAAAGTAAATAACAACAAACGAAGGGAGAACAAAACAAAGAGATAAACATGAGGAATGAAGAGCGTGTCACTAACAATAAGATCGTTGAACCTAATTACGTAACAGCTGTGGAAATGGTAACGAATGCAATTACTATTAATTAGCTAGGCGACACGAAAGGGAAAAAACGCCGCGGAACGAAAAATGTAATAGAAAGTGACTTCATACAGTGACGAGCCAACGTGCATTAGAATAATTACAACGTACGCATATCGCAGAGACCATTAAAACAAACGTGTTGTAAGATTAAAAGAGTTGTAAAAACTGAGCGTACTAGGGAAAATTAACGTCACACGCCTTACCTAATAAGACATAACATAGAGTTACGAAAACAAATGAAGGAACAGAATGTGCCACACAATACATAATTGAGTTAAAAACAACAATGAGCACACGTAATACACGTGAGTAATGACTTTATTTGGGTTTTTGTCGTGAACTTCCACCTAAAGATATTGAATAATACTGTTCTGGTTTCTGAACATGTCAACATTACACATCGTGAAGCAGTTTTTGTTTCAGAAACTTTATGAATGGTTCCGCAACTGACGACATCAAATAAATAGTACTACGGTTACTACTAAAAACAAATGCATAAAAAACACTTCCCACGCAAGAATCTATGCTAGCAATGTAGGAACTATCTCACGTTCGCGTTTTTAACTGTAAAAAAAAACAGCTTTTAATGTCAGATTAATATCAAAATAACATGCCGGTAAAAAACGAAAGTAAATAAATTCATCATTTCTATTAAGTTGTTTTTACATTAAATTGTCAAGATAAAAAATGCGAGAGCCAATTATAAACATTAATCAACGCGACATGACAGTGATGCTGTAAAACGTAAATGTGATGCAAAAAACTCTATTAGAAAACAATACATAACAAAAAACGTAAAACGCAAGCTAGCAGACGAATAAATGAGTTCGTCTCGAGATAATTGCAATTTGCAGATGCGATAGGAAAGTGAGAGTGGTGATATACATCACGACCTCTCGCCAGTTGTTCGGAGCCATAGATCAGTTTGTGCTTACGTAAGCATAGACAAATACCAAGCATTGGATTCCATTCGGTTGCGTCAGGTGACTTCTGAATCTGGAGTACATACATTATGCAGTCACAATGAGTCGTTACATTGATAAATATCATTTTTTTGGCATATTCAGTTTATACAACAATGACGGTTCATCACGCGATTCCCACGAGGGTTGCATTTAATTTATAAATTACATTGCTCTTGTGAATACATGGTACAGGAAGTTTTGTCAAACATAATACATTGGTTCCGTATTACTTACACATGCCATTCATTACGAACATACTGCAAAAACATACGTTTCCATTATCTGTAAATGTAATGAGAAACTGCAGTTTACTTAAAGCAATAGCAAATATTTGTAAAACCATGTAATCAGAAGACAATTTTTAAATGCAAATCTATGGTAAATCTTATCTCATCAATGGGAGGTAACCTAAGGCATTTCCCAAGGATATTTTCCACCGAATTAACCTTAGCGCTATTAAAGATTTCAACCCGTGACTCCGCATGTTTCGTAGAGGGGAAGTGTTTGGCAATTTCCCGCTAGAAGAGGTCAAGAGCTTTGATGGTGATCATGATGAGGCGTGAAGTCAGGAAGGAAACGGTGACCTGGCTGACGGGCCTTCGGAAGTGGTTGAAGATATTGCCTTAATGGACTACCTGAACGAAAACAAAATTTATTGCATGAAAAGCTGATCAGTCACTATTGCTCAGCGGACAGCGGTATAACAGAGTAGTGTACTTTACAGTCGTTTTTATTTTCAAAACAAAGCCTGTCGATTGGTTGTCAGTCGTAACATTGATATGCAAATATCAATAAAAAGACAACAGGCGGCGCAAGCTTCCAATATGGCATCGAAGATTTCAATGTTGAATATAAATTAGCCGCGTAGGCAGACAACAACAATGTAATGCTGCAGCAGGATACCAAAAGCGTTTAAATGGGAGATGAAATTCCCAGTGTGGGTGGCCAAGATTAGAGGAACTTTGACGTTACGCCATTAACTAAATGGAACGGATTAAAGGGCTATTATGCTATTCGGGCTAAATGTTAGTTTAAGTAAAACAGGAAAGTAGTAACAGAGCTGCTAATGTCATATAAAACTATTTTCTATCCCATTAAATTAGACAAAGCAAGATTACAGACAATTGAAATAAATTGCTATAATTTTTCAAATGCGAGCGATCTAAAACAATTCGTTCCGTAGAATTGGTTATATCGATCAGTGAAAGTTAAGTTATTATGTCAGCATAAAAAAATGCAGCGGATAATGATAATATCTGAGACAGGCATCTCAAGTTCCCCAATGAACGTTCGTGTGATGTTGTTGGATGTTGTGAACACAAGCATCTGAAATGTTTGATTTAATGAATTGTTTAATTAACTCGTTTCAGAATCGCAGACATACAATTGACAGTCCGAGTTATAAGAGAAATAACAGACGGGTTTTCAACTCTTCAGATAATTTCTGGACGTGTTTTCGCAGCGTTGAAGTTTGTAACTACTTTTCAATGTCACAATTTCGAGTGCATGTGCATATTCCTGGCACAAAAAGAGCGAGCTGAAACCGGTCGCGCTCGCCCACTGACTGGCTGACTCACTCCAGGTAAGTGGCTCGTGATGTAATCGGAAAGGTCGGCAGACACAGGACAGACAGGCGTTGCAGCAATGTTGGGCGAGATCATGGTGCTAGCGATGATGAAAGTAGTAATTTAGAAGATATTGTTTCTATTAGGATTAAGGTCTAATTACAGTGAATAAAGTATTGACATATCTCTGTGTTCGAGACATGAATTCTTTACAGTAGTTCATGAATATTTACAGAAGTATATACGAGTAAAACACTGAGTATTTTAAACAATGCCAGTAATACCTGTATCATGACGAATGTGCAAACATCAAAACATGCATTCAAGAGAGTGGTTTACCATTTATGTAGAAGTATTAATGAGTTTGTGAGCAAAAGACTGAACAGTATCACCATTGTTATACGAATTGAGTCAGACATTCTTCTTAGAATTTTTACTTTATGAATTTGACAAATTACCAGAATCATTTTTGCTTAAACATCTGTACAGACAGATGAGATAATGTAAGCATTCCTTTATATTTACGTAACCATTTTGTTCATATTGAGGGTAAAATCTAGCTGTTGGTTTATGTTCTGGACTTGTGGAGAAAGATCTAAATCACAATTTAAAATAGGGCTAGTTAGACCTGATATTCCGCGATAGATCTAGGCCTCCCATCACTCCAGTCCCCCCGGCTTATCTATCACGCTAACAGCGCCAAGACAATTGCTCTAATCTGATGGCTTGAGTCGTGACACACTTTACATCGACGATATACTGGCCACAGCTACTTTCTGAATTCTGATACAAGCGGCGACTTTGCTGAATGATAAGCAGCTACAAGCTTATACGACAATGAGACATAAGAAGAAATAAATTATTATATTATCAGTAATCACTGCTTCTTTAAATCATTACTAAGCAGAAGTAACGATACTAAATATTTATTTTCTTACACTGGATTTCAATGAGCTTGTCGACAGGCAAGATTGATTTATTAAAACAGAATATTTATCACTTCATGTATAATATTAATCTTGTCTTGTCACTGTTGAGAATAATTGCTTTTATTTTTGCATAATAACATTGGTTTATATTTATAAACCAAAAGATATTATTGTACATTTTATTTAAACTCGAGTAATCTAAGACTTGAGAGCCAGATCACAGCTTTTCTCTTTACTGATAGATTTTGAGTTCCCTGCAGATAAATCTTTATGCTAGTTCTAGAGAAATATCGTTCTTCACTTCCCTAGAAGTCTGTGATTGATTTTCGAGAACTCTGCAGTTATTTATGTAAAGAATAAAGAAGATTATGGAGAAGTCTCAAGAGGGTCATTATTGTGCTCAATTCCTATATGGATAATCATATGTGTGTCCTAGAAAAGTGTTCTAGTGATCTATAGCCGTCCAACTAAGATAATAATGAGTCAGCGCACGCGCAGGGCAGACGCGCGGCCGCCATTTGCCGCGATCACCTGCGCGTGATTCACCGGCGCCTGATTGTGCCTGATTGTTGGCGGGCTTTTAAAAGTTCTGCTCTAATGGACTTTATAAGCGTTATTATTTGATATGAAAACGTGAATATGAGCCACACTTGATTAATGGACAGATTGGATGGTTACAAAATTGAATTAGGCAATAATTATCCTGAAAACTTAGCGGTAACATCAGTAAAAAGAATCGTGATTTTTTTTTAAATTGCAATGCTCTCTCAGAGGTCAGAGCAGTCGCCTGGCAAGCGAAGAGTCGTGGGTACCACCTTAGGCAATCAATTTTTTCAAGATAATAGAGAAAAATGCAAGTTTCAATGCTTTTAGACAAGACAAGAAAAGAAAATAAAGAGACAAAAATGACAAAATTACCTACGTTTGTAAGTCACATTATGTTGAATTTTTCTGTTTCCAGTATTGTTCGGGTAGCTTCTGTCAAGGTTAATGGACTCTAATTTGTTTCACGACTCGAATTCGTATATGTCAAGCGTTGGTAGAAAACGCGCGTTTCGGTTGCTTCAATGTGCAATTATCACCCACACGCGCAACTTCGCAAGAGAAGGGAAATAATAAAAAAATCTTTGTTGAGACTTGTTTTCAGATTCCGTAATAGCAATAGTTTATTCGTTTGTTTCAGCTAAATCACGTGCCCGCATCAATCTTCACCAGATCGTCGGTCCATCTATTAGTAAGGCCTGACCACACTACGTCTTCCGGCCCTAATTAACAAGAAATAGTTAATTGCTGAGCAATAACTGATAATCCTGTCCTATGGAACTTGACACCAGAGGGTGAACCTTAACAGAGTGATAGAAAATAGCAGTGTACGGGAACGCAAGATATAAACATGACAATTATGTACAATAGCATTGAGCTAGTTATCACCATTACTCCAACCGCAATGTACCTACTTATCCTGTTAATTGTGTACAGACAATTAACTGTAGTACGGGCAATTGACGCTGCTCACTAGTTGCCACAACTCGGAGACCAGGCAATATGACCCGTATCACTATCATTCAATCTTGAGAAGGGTATTTAATTTAAGGCCAATATCTTAGTTCAGTTTGAGGTTAAAACAAATTAAAATTTTGATTTAAACTCCAGCATTGGTAAAAATTTAATCACAGGACACATTTGAATATTTAGATTAATTATGTACACAATCTTGAATCTGATCTTGAGTGTAGTTTTGTACCTACTAGAGTATCAAATATTATTTTATTCATCGAGATAGTGAGTGAGGTACAATAAAATGTGTCTTATGTTATAGAGAAGTGCAACTTATCTCACCAGCGTAGCTGCCATGTGAAGCTGTTTCATAATTTTATTAATTTTATCAACAATAAGGTTCAATTTAATTCTAAAGCTATTATTAATGCCATAAAGTTCAAACAGAGCAAGTCCAATGTGTAAATTATCCAGTAAAGGTAAAATCAAGACTAAGCACGTATTGTAACTACGGGCCCATGAGTCATAATCTAAATAAGTTTACCTACCGCCGGTCATTGCCCCCGGTAATAAGTCGGTAATTACTATATTTTCAGACGTAGGTCAAGACCGTGATGCGTTTACTTTCCACCGACGAAGAAAGTCCGCGTCTGACGAAACATTTGGCACGCACATAAACTGAGACAGACAACTCATTGTGCATTTCACTTAGTTATCATAATTGAAGTGTTTCACTATGATGATATAATTGTGGAATTATTTAACTAAACGTACCTATACTAAACCTGGAATGTAACATTGTTAGAAATAGTTTCGAAAACACTTGCATTTTCTTCAATACACTTTTTTAGCCATCGTGTAACCTTTTTTCCTTGTTATCTTTTCAGGATCATTAACTTCATCCCCCTTTCACCTTCTACTATACCTCCATTTTTACGGTCCGTTGTTTTCCCCATCAAGGTAGATTTGATATGATTTTTATGTGGATCACCCCATCATCATACCTGGTTAGTCCATGCCAGTAAAAAATTGCATTCATTTAGAAACAGACATAATAACAAACATTAACACCCAATTATGAATCTGCAGTAACATGGTGTGGTGTAATTTCATTCAGAATGTTGTCGAAACTTTATCATATTATACCTGTGACTAATTTTCATTAAAATTGTTTGGAAACTCATAACAAAACGAATAAATAATAATAATAATAATAAATAGTCTTTATTTCAGGCTTTTACATCCCATATCTTAATAATAAATTTCCAAAAAATGAAAATTGTAACGTTGCAGCGTTGGAGACAATAATTATAATTTACTTAGTAACCATAACCGTATTATAAACAGTATAACGTCCGCATTTATAATAGTATCGATTAAATATTCCGCTCTACACGACTCTAGCTAGTGCATATTTCCTTTCAGCTTGAAACGGTTTGCGAACGTCATAAGTCTTCACGTTACGGCTTCCCATACATTTGCATGCATAGTATACATTATATTGTGATTTACACGTAATAGATATTGAAGGTTTTGCTAAACGGTACAATTTTCTACTATGTTACATACATTTTAAATAGCGACTAGTCGTCTGGTAAAATTCAAACATTCAGGAATTCTCATGTTTGATTGTTAGTAATTGGCAAAATGATAATATGTTTTATGACAGTAATTTAATTTAAAATTATGATGTTACAATAAAATAGGAAATGGAAACTTTTTAAATACTCTGAATACAGGAAGTAATACAGATGTGCTGTATAAAATAAGTATCAAATATGTATTATGTAAATTGTAAATATTTAGTAGCATGTGATATCACAAATGATATGCAACTGCAAGGTCTACCTTGAGGAATGTGTGCTTTACTTATCATTTTGCAAAATTTCGCACTTTTATTCTACAGATTTAGAACAGAGGAACAAAATGTATTTTAGTCTGTTGCCATTGAGAGTGCATTAGAAGATACATTTACAGTTTTATAGTCACGCACTTGACAACTGACAAGTACAGTAATATCTCGTTTTGTTTGTACTGCGCTGTCATGTCAACAATAGACCATAGACGCGTGCGCATACAGCGGCATGCCGGTCGTTACCTATCGTAGTCTTATTGCTATAGTTTGCGAGATATTAACCTTAATGCTATCTGCTCGGGTTTCTTAGCGGCTTTCAGCTGCAACACAGAAACGTCGATTTCACCGGGTGATGTAAAGAGAAATGCACTAATAAATCAAGATATCACTGGCTTTAGAAAACTTTTAAGACTGGAAAGTATAGTGCTCTTAAGAGTAGGCGCACACCGTTGATTTTTCGTCGGCCGATAGTTCAGTCGGGTAGTTGATCAGTATGGGCATGTATGGGAGTGCGCACACTACGCCGATTCAATTTGGCCGATTCTTCATACAATTTAAAATCGGGTACAACTATCGGCCAACTGAAAATCAACGGTGTGCGCCTACTCTAAGATTCCGCGGTAACGGTCGAGCCAAATGCCCGTCAGTGGCGAGCATTCCGAGATAGGCTCTTGTAGTGACTATTTACACATTCTTCATCAAGTAACACCGTTGCAGCGTTTACCGTGTAGACATTGCTTAATTGCTATGCATCGCGCCCTCCTGTCACTTTAATAAACAGTTCATTCTACCCATTATCATAATTGTCAAAGAAGGTTTTAAAATGGCCTTAGTGACTCAAAACTCACATTATATTCAAAGTTAACTTTATATTGCAGGCTTGTTATAAATATAACGTTGTGGAAATCATTGGGGGAGCTCTATGTTCAGCAGTGGACGTCCTATGGCTGAAATGATGATGATGATTAATATAACGTAACGTTAACTAGGTTTGATGGCTGCCTCTGGTGGTTAATACTTGTAAATGAGCGATATCAAAACATGTGGCAGCTTACAATGACCCTGATTAGAACTATAAAAGCATACTAGAAAGAGTTGCAGAACAGCCCTTTGGTAATTAATACTTTGTGAAAACATTTCTGCAAAAACCTTCGAAAATTCAACAGCTGTTATTTTATCAGCAATAAAGGTGAACTTAATTGTGTCAGTATTCAAGGAATGGACATAAAGTTGTGTCATCGAAATGTCGGTCCCGTCATGGAATTTTATCACAATGCCTTCTGGAATTTGCGGGAGGTTGCGCAAAGTTCAAAGGTCACATTTCACTTGAATATATTTTGGAATGAATACAATATTTATCTTTCAATATTCGAAGCTTTCAAGATAATGAATAACATGAGTCACAAAGGGAATAAGGACCTGCCAAGTTAGTTTATATTTCAAAGGATTCTTTTGAGGAGTATTATGAATGTGAAAGTGTTTAGGATCTTGGAGAAGAATAATAGGTTAAGTAGGTTTAACTGCAAACAAAATCTGGTGAAATGGGCGATGAGATTGTTTGGGATTCTCTTTTTTATCAAGTTTCAGAGATATGAAAATTCATAATGCTTTTGGTAAGAAGTAATGTTTTAGATTAGTTCAGACCGTATCTTGGGCCGTAGGGCACCCTTCAAAGACTATCTGTAAGAAGCTAGTAATCTCACACCAACTTAAGATCTAAAGGCCTTTGATTTTCCAACCGAAGACAATCGCTTGATCAAAGCATCGTGACGTTGATTAACAAATATTTGCACGAGCCAGGCATTGAACCCGCAGCTTGTTTGGTATTCCGCGGCCACACCTTCAAGGAATCGGGGACAACGGGCACATTAACATACTACGATAATTGCTTTTCAGGTACACTCAAAGTAGCCAAAAAGTTTGCTACGTCTTTTTCACAACTGAAATAAGGTTTTTGGTCACTTTGGGTGTCACAAACTATTTACTGACTGTACTAGGTGAGAAAGATGAGATTAGTTCAATGAAAACATGTATTGATATTGCAAACTAATAAATATACAAGTTAACTTTCGCATTTATAAAGATGTGTAACATGGCAATATGTGTGAAAATAACCGAAGAAAGACGTGGGAACGCTGAGATATTTCGGACTTGCAACGTTGAAATTGCTTCGTCATTAAATAGCTTGAGATTTGTAAGTGATGCTGATCTCTAAAGGTATATTCACATACTTCATCTTTATCTTAAAGGCCGGCAACGCACCTGTAACGCCCCTGGGTCTGCGGGTGTCTATGGGCGACGGTAATCACTTACCATCAGGTGATCCGTCTGCTCGTTTGCCTCCTATCACATAAAAAAAAAATACTGCGAGAGAAGGTCGTTCTCCTGCATTGGAGACTAAATGATCTGATGATGATGACTGACAAAGAACGCATGTTCGGCAAAATTCGCAATTTGACGAGAGGCTTGTTTATTTTCGTACTACGCCGAAAAAACTGAATTCTGTTTAACAACATCGCCGAATATAAGAAATGTAAGAAGCATAAGGATAATAAATTGTGCAATTATTGGGGGAGGCCTATATTCAGCAGTTGATGTTCTTTGATGATGTGTACGTAGAAAATCTATACTAATATTATAAATGCGAATGTAACTCTGTCTGTCTTGCTTTCACGCCTAAACAACTGAACCGATTTTGATGAAATTTGGCATAGAGATAGTTTGAGTCCCGGGAAAGGACATAGGATAGTTTTAATCCAATTTTTTGAAACAGAGACGCGCGCGATAAAGTTTTCTGTGACAGACAAAATTCCACGCGGGCGAAGTCGCGGGCGGCCGCTAGTTCATTATAAGTGCGTGTGCACTTCCAATAATTATAGTTGCATTTGGCATTTCTACATGTAAATTAAATTAATAGATTATTAGCTAATTAGGAAGTTAAAAGTGGTAATAAATTGCATTTAACTCGGTTGGTCGGTCACCGAGCAATAAATAAAACGTTATTTACAACGGGCTTTGAAGCGTGCAGGTGTTATAAGATGTATTGTTGTCTATCGATTACTTTGATCATTTCTGATGTCTCATAATAAGATATCTTCATCAATTCTTTTGCTATTTTTATGTGTTTAAAATTATGTTTTATTTTAATCTGTCAGAACTTAGAGCTATTTTATTTGGTAGCTTAGGTACTAGCTATTTTAAGAAACTTAGTAATTGTACATTAATATGGGTGCCACACAAGCTTAAGTTATCTAGTCATCGTGATACTAAGTTTTCTAAATATCTGATAATCTGACTGTCTTTAATAACAATGTTTTTTATTTACGTTTGCATTTTATAACTTAGAACGGATCATCTCTTTCTTATTAACAGCACAATGCTGTCTCAAACAACTCCAGTAGGTTATTTCTAAACATACGTTCAAATTACTAACTTAGTTACTGTTGTGACAACCACTGTTTAAAATAACGACCACCCATCAAAATTAGTCCAAGAATAAATCGCAGCGAACAAAAACTCTGTTCACGTCTTGACCGATTTAGAAATGCATCGATTAAAAAAATTGACTAACTGCCCGGGGTTTAGGAACTGAACTTTTCTGAACAAATTTTTAGTGAAACAAATGCATTATACACCTTCTCCGTTAGACTTAAAGACCATGGATTTGGAGTTTCAGAATTAGCTGGTGTTTTAAGAATGCGATTTTCAACTTTATCCTAAAGGCGTAAGCGTCATGTAAGGGGAGTGTTGGAAATAAACAATACAGTAAAAGTAGTTATAGTAAACATCCGGCAGTAAAACAGACGAGTTAATTTGACGGAGTGTCTTTTCTTGTTGGAACAGCTTTGAGCACGTTTCCGGATTTCTTTTGAGTAAAGGTGCTGAGATTTACAATTGCTTTAAGTGCTACAACTGAGTGCATTAAGCGACACTCGTGTTAGTTAAGTCAAGTTAGTTAACAGTTACGTTGATTACTAGACAATGGATATTTGAAACGAAAATGAAATTAAATAGAAAACAAGCACAGGAGTATTTTCACCACTGCAGCTCCTGTATAACGGTTAATACGGTAGTCCAGTCCATCAAAATAAGGCTATAATATTCTATTTAATTATATCTAAACAGATTGGTGATCTAATAATAGGTTTTGTGCCAAAAAAGCGTCTCCCACTTAGTAGTTGTGAGAACAGCTGGTGTCTCTGTGGTGTAAATATATTGCCCAAAAATATAGACGTTACAGAAACAGAAGATTTTAGTGTAACCAACAAAAGTAAGGTGCAGGTAATTGATAATTGGTCAATTAACTACAATTACCCGAATATTAGTGAATGTGGCCATGACACCAAACATTTCTTTCATGTGGATTAGGTAATTTATTTACGTCATGAAGATGTACAAGTGCTGAAATTATATCAATCCCAAAAGCTCCTTCTTAGTTTCTTAGAGCTTTTGGCAGAGATTCAGTAACTGTGCTCTGTGTATTTACATTGAATCATCATCAAATCGGCGATAGATAGTAAATTCGATCTAGCTAAAAAAACAGTTTCATTGGTACTATTTTAAACACTGAAGGCTACGTGTTTCCATTCATAAATCAGTCGATTTTACAGCTTAACGTAAAGTGAAAAAATACAAACAAACGTAATTATAACGGTACCAATAGGCTGGTGCAGTCTGCGTAAAACAAAGGCGCTGAGGCCTGAAATTGACTGATGTACCCACTGGACGGTCAGTCCTCCATGCTGCTCTTGCGCCGAATCGGTGGTGCGAAACGATTTCTACGCATTCCGCCGATAAACTGATAATTTATTCGATTAACCCCTATTTTTGCAATGCAAAAAGTTCACAAGCACTAATTTGTCACTGGTGATAACAGCACATAGTTTAAAATAATAATAAAAACAAAAACTAAAAGTTTATAAAGTTTGAAATTGAAATTTGAAAAAAGAACGCGTTCGGTATTTGAAAACGCGCGGGACGGAGCCGGTGTGCGCGGCCGCGTGTTGCGGAGACTGGCGCATACGCACTGAGGCGGCGCGCGCGCTGCGTCGACACACAACACCGACACCAGACACTGGTGGGATATTGTTTCGGTGCAAGATGATCGATGAGTTCATTTCAACCGCATTTGGTTAAAATTTGACGTAAATAGATTCTGACGGGATTGAGAAATGAGAAAATAAATCTCCGTTTCTTTCAATGGTTGTTNTTGTTCAGTTGCGAGTAGATACTTGCCTGATTTGAAATCAAGTGCAAATCAGATCTCAATTTTTTTGCTGTAGTTAGAAATTCAATTACATTTATTATTCAAATTCATAATGTTTGTTTATCTGCATACTAATCATTGCAATATTCTATTTGTTTAATAATATCATTCTAAGAACTTAGCGGCGAGTTTTCTGATTTGATACAGTTTAAAAAAATATTTTGTTTTCAATTAGCTTTGAAGTTTAAAATATCAATTTTTAATCGATTCCCATAAAATACAGGGCTATACCAACTTTCTTCAGTGCTGTAATAAAGGTCAATACACAACACAGTGATAGCAGACAACAGCACAGCACATCGGAGCGTGCAGCGACGCATCACGCAAGAAAGCGCATAATCAGCATAATGATCGCACGCTGCAACGACGTGCGCGCAATCGAGTGTCCACCTCCATCGATTAATGAATCGTAATAGACGCGCAATCGATTTGTAGTGCGTTCACCCTAATTTCACCACAAACATACCTAAGTGTTTAATATCTGATATGTCAATCTTGAGATTATGTCATTATTTAATTGTTTGACACGCCTAATTAGTTTCTGACCATTGGAATTGATCTGGATGTAATGATAACCTTAGTTTCAAAGAACTTAATGAGACTACAAAATCTAAAACCAAATCATTAGCATATCTAATACGTTTCAAACCAGTCAGCGAAAATTGACTTTTATCGACCACCAGTATAAGTTAACATTATTTGAAACTTCACTGGCGAAGGGAAAGTGATGATGATGGAAATGGAAGACAATAGAAAAATATAGCTTTATTAGTAAACCAAAACCAATCTACCACAAGCAATCGGAGAGTGGTAGTAAAGTCTGTCGCACATCGAGGTTGCCACGACAAAGTTCCGCTCTGAATGCCGGCTGACAGTAAGAGAACACGACGCTAGATTTGTTCAACAATGTTCCACATTATTGATATACGTCGTGAATCGATCGTCTGATCCGATTGCATTCGATATGAGACGAAACAGAGCATGTTTGATGAGTATGCGACACACGCAAGCTCGAAGAAGAATCTATTGACGCCGAAAATATTGAATTTTTATGATACCTTTCATTCGGCAGTTATTAGAAAAATGTCGCGTCGTGAATTGTTGAATGAAGCTGCTAATCCTTACTACAGAAAGAGCAAAGCTTTTAAACAAACATAGCCCCAAATCAATACGGCTTTGGGCAAAAGACGTGTCCATCAAAAGTGTATTTAGGGAGGGACACTAAATTCTCCAATCTATGAGGGGTGAGCATTTCGAAAAGAACATTTCGATCAGTATGAATTGTCTGAATCAATAAATCGCACGCAAGCCAAACAGGCAAAAGCAGCCATTTAGTAAAGCATTCGAGCAGACGCCTGGGGTGGCGTCTAATGGACGTGCATTACCACGATTGGTTTAATAAAGCTGGAAAGTTGCAGTAAGTATCACATTCAACCAACCACCACATATTCGTTGCAAATAAAGGACAGAGGATTATTACTTTTGAAAAAATATATTCAAACGTTTCACAATATAATTTAAGATTAAATTGCGTAGGGGAAGTTTAGGGTTCCATTCAATTATTTCTAACAGTAGATTATACAGTTTGCTTATGAAAGCAAATCTATGATTAATTTAAAATCCCGAATGGTTCATCCAAAATAATTATAATGAGGCAGGAAATTAATTTTCCGAAGAGATGAGGGCTTCGATACCATTTTAATGTTAATCTAAGCTTGACCAGCGTTAAAAGTAAAATAAGCATAAACTATTAAGAGTTCCGTGCCCGTGCAAAATACAGGTATCAAAACGGAGTTTAAAATGTGCAGACACGTTAGTCACGTCGTCTGCTGGCGAACGATTCATGGCGCCACGCTGCGACTCGAGCGAAATGCTGATGCGCACCAGAATATACGAGTGTTGCGGTGAAATTCACCGCGGAATTAACCAACAGGTTTAACACAGCGCCAAGCGAACGATTGCTGGGCAGGGCAGGGTTTCTTGGTAAAGTATTAAGGGACATGAGACAATTTATTGATGTAACGAATGGTCTAGAAGGCGATGGTCTCCAACTAGTGCAGACAAGTTAAGAAGGCTGCAAACTTGCAAGTAAATTGCAGGGAAATGCAACCATGCTAATGGACAGCCAAGCTATTACAGAGTTGGACATCTTGATAATTAAGACGGATATGGTATTCAAGCGATAAATTACATGCACATGGGAAATATGGTAAGGATTGCAAAAGGCTTATTTTCAGCCATAGAATAAATTTCATTAAAAGCCAACAGTTTTGATGAAAAGTGGGCTAGATTGTTGATGAAGAAACCATATTTCAGCTGATAACATTTTTAGCGAAGAATAAATCTGGAATTTTGTTGGGGAGCGCGTGTCAGTGGCAAGATCCACCCCATTTCCCAAATAACCTATCTCGGTTCCATTTTCGGAGTGATGCAATTTCAGGAAGCAAAAATGTTTACCAGATAAACATGTTGGCAGAAACGACAAGTGCCATCGTCGGAAATGAAGCAACTTTGAGTAAAATGTAGTTGGATAAGGCTTTTATAAAATTGTAGGTACTATGTAAACTGAAATAAGAATGGTAAAATGCAGACTGTAAAAACTAACAAGTCTATTTTAAAAAAGAAAATTTACAATTTTTTTGTAAAATACCCAAGTAGCAACGTAATATTTGAGGTTGTCAAATTTCAAATAGGTATAGGAATATGATACTGCCAAAAGTTATTCAAAGAAATGTAGTAAGTGCAGTTCACGAGTATTTAGACTAAAATGTTGATTGTTTTATTAATAACAATAACACTAAATTGTCACTAGTGTGATAAAGAATAGTACATTTGATATTTTCTTTCCGCAGAGGAAGGAAAGTGTCAGTGTTTATTAATATGTTTTGACAGTAAGCAATCCGGAAAATACGCCGGGATATATTTTACAAACAAAACATTATCTTCGAAGCGAGGTTTACACATTGATAAGCTCAATCACACAGTGATAAATCAAAGTAGAGATAAAAAAATAGTATCGCGTTCAACTTAACATTGCCTTCGGTCATCAAGTCATTGTTGCTTGAATGTAAAATAACCCGTAACAGCTGACAATCTGGCGAGAAGCCAGGGTCGAGCCACCGTGCCACTGGCAGACTTGCGCATTGCGACTGTAAACATGGCGGTATTGACAACCCGCCTCCACAGGCTGCACGGCAGGAGGAATGCAGATGAAGATCACGAACACACTAACACGTCCGGCAGACCTGTTGGCAGTGACCCATGAGATAATCTCAAGGCCGCAACAGATTAGCCTAGCGTTCAGAACCTAGGGACCAACAGGATATCTAATAATAGCTTGATTGTGTGCATCGTGCTGACTACCCATAACTAAATTGATGTACTGAAACAATTGAAGAATTTGCACGTGACGTCATCCCCTCTAAGACGTTTTGTTATCAAGGATGACGGCATTACGTCAGAATGAGTAATGGAAGCAACTTTCACAATAATAGATTATCATATAACAGCAGCAGCTAATGATAATAGATTAAATTTAGCTTCCGTCGTTAATGGAATGATCCAATAAATCTTGTAAAGAAATTCAGCAAGGTTCGTTCTTAGGACCGCCTCCTTTCCTTTTACATAATCCTCTATATTGTGCATTGTACTGTAACTGCAATGTTCACTCATAGGATCTTGCAGTTCAAAGCTTGATTGTCTCACAAAGACAAAAGCGGTTTTGCATATTGCGTACCTAACTACAAGCGAACACACGACGATATCCAATACATCAAAATTTCCAAACAATACCTCTTTATAAAAGCCTCCTGTTAATATAATAATACTGTAAATACCTATTTACTAAGCCGGAAAACTAAGCACGATCCGAACGTTTGCAGAAAATTCGTGAAAACGGAAGCGGTGATACGTCACTGTTGGAATTTAACTTAAAATGCTAGTAAAACCACTGGGAACACCATTGTTGATATATCACTTCCTGGACAGTCCGACAGTATCCACGAACAGAGGAATTTCTGTCATTAAAAATTAACACAAAGTTTTTCGACGAAATTAACCACTTAAGTTAAGGACGCGAAATTATTTTGCTAAGCGCCACCGGTCTCCTTGCACGAGGAAGGAGGTGGTGGTTTATTTCTTGTTCCGTTTTATTTTTGTTTTAGTTCGATCGGGTGTAGGAACGTGCCCGGGCTACGCCAGCGAGGCGACTGGAAGGATCGACCGTGCCAACCCTAGGGGAGGCTGCGTATTTGCGCGCAGACTCGACTGAAACGTCGACTTCAATCCCTTTTCCGTAAGGTTTAATTTCCATCGAGTCGATTTCCTTCGTCAAACAATTGCCGGTTGATTCGATAACATCATATGGGTCGGGTGATTGGATAAATTTGAGCCGTATGCGCTTCGCATTGGGGTGACTTTAGGTGGAATGTTGATGGCAGAACGAACGTTAGGGATGAGGCGCGGTCGCCGTGAAGTGAATGGGGGTGTAAACGACACAGAGGGCGTTGTTTCCTGCGGAGAGCTGTTACCGGGCGCTTTCATTAAACTCACTTTGTTAGCTCGCCAGTATAGCTGCTAATATGAACACGGCCATCGCTCCGCTGGGCAAATGCAGTCCAGCATTTATGACGAAGCAATTTATAAATGAACCTAACAGTCACTTTAGAAGCTATTGCTAATTGACTTGTTTTGATTTCAATTACTGTGGAAATACCCATTTTTGGCTGAAGCTTATTCTCTTGGAGGTTTTTAGCTGTTTATGCAGTTCTCACGAGTTATCGCTGAACATTATCTGATCATTAAACATGTGTAGGCGTTAGATTGTTGTGCTCGAATCAATAAGCTCAAGGTAATCCAGGTTAGCCTTCTGTTAATTATACTTAGGATAATCAAATCAATTTTTTTTATTTGCGTAACTCCAGGTACATAAGTGGTCTTACATAGAATTGGTAGGTATTTATTAAAATAATTAACAAAGATCCTAGCGATTTTCACAAAAGAGATAAACAATCCGAATGGATTACGTTACACAAAAGGTTCGATTATAAATAATCTACACTAATATTATAAAGAGGAAAACTTTGTTTGTTTGTTTGTTTGTTTGTTTGTTTGTTTAGTTGTAATGGATAGGCTCAAAAACTACTGGACCGATTTTAAAAATTCTTTCACCATTCGAAAGCTACATTACTCACGAGTAACATAGGCTAAATTTTATTTTGGAAAAAAATAGGGTCCTGTAAAATATTTGGGATTTTCATAAGACGTTGAAAAGCGCCATCTATCGTCATTGCTTAAAATCTTCTTGCGCCTGACAAACATTTTTGAGATTCGTAAATATTCATGAAGGCAAAGCTGTCAAACGCCATCTATCGACATCATTAGTAAATTAGTAACTAAATATTACATGTATAGCCTGACCAGGAACATAAAAACCCTGGCATAGAGGCGCGTCAATTGCATTTGATAGTGCAACACTGAGTACAGTCGTACCTGTGTTAAATTAATAGGCTAACTTTATGTATCAGGATTCAGGATTACGGGCTAATTTGATATTTTCATAAATTAACGAAAACATATTATTATAGGTAACCTGGTTTAAATAAATTAAATGAAACCATCAATCGAGTTAGTATGATTTATTTTATTATTCATCAATAATCAAATTCAGAACTTGAATATTCAACTGCAATGTCTGCTCATGAACGCTTCAAACTCGGTACTTCTTTCCCAATTCCATAAAATTCAACACTTAGAAAGTGACAAAATTTTTTAAAATAGGTAGTTGAAACAAACCACAGCTAATTTTCATAGTGGACTGTACTATGCGATAAACATGTCAGTCAATTTGACAACCTTTGTCGGAAACATTATTCAATGAAAATATTGTCCGAACCCTTAGTATTTCTCTTCGACAAACACTTTAACAAATTGTAAACCACTTTTCTTTCACGACCATAAAAAGATTTTAGCAATTTAATTCACAAAATCAATTGCGCACATTTAAAATAAAGTTTGTTTACACTTTGACAGCAATAGACTGACATGCAAGGTGACATGACAATGAAGTTTTCAGTTACTGTTGCCATTAAAAGAAATTAGTACCATTAGTTTTCCGCAACATGGCGAGGGTTTTTATGTTCCTGGTCAGGCTATACTATGAATAGCGCTGTTCGTAAATAATATTGAAATTTAANTATGTATGATAGAGCATCGTCATAATTGGTCTTCAATCTATAAATGATCGAGTACATGCATCAGTCAAGTGTCCAAGTATTAAGTACGCTGGTCACGTAACCACGAAGGAAGCGGTCACCGACGAATACGAATTGCGAAAATATTAAGAACGGAAGACGAAAACTGGACGTCGTGAACTCGTGATGGTAAGAGATATAACTTGTGCAGTTGATGCAGAACCTATCTTTAAAGAATTCGAATTCCTAATGGCATACGAATACGTGAAATAATTCTGTTTATGCCTTTCCTTTTTATGAATTCTTCATATTTTGCTTTGACTACTTAAAGGCAATTAGTGTTGTCCCAGTTGCGAATGGCACGTAATTCACTCAAAATAAATATGGATGATATCGATAAAAAAGGGTATAAAAATATTAACTTTGAACTTTCTTTAAACTTTCTTTTCACGATTTTTCCTGAATCTTTATGCGTGAGACAAAAAGTAGAAATATATTCTACACACGATGTATTTTCGTGCAAGAATTCAGTTCGAATGATTCAGTAGTATGTCTCCAGTTTCCTATCTAAGTTCACGTTGGTGGCGATAACCGTGAACATCCGTACGCTTCCGAATTGAGACGTTTGTCATTATTATGACCGTACGGTGCAGTGGACTCGAAACCAGTGGGGGCATGTTTAAATTCTGGAAGAAATTATTCATGATACGCAAACTTTAAGAACTTGAACGAAGATTATCGGATAAGTAGTTACAGATTTAAGCAACAAGGAATAAACAAAAGGAGGACGTATTGATATCATGATTGCGTTCTACTCGCAGTAAAAAACTGAATAAGTAATATCCTAAGTCCCAAAGATTGGGAGAAATTAAACACGACAAAATAACCACCAACGTAAACTCCGCATAATCGAGTTATCGCCGAAATTATCTTAAAAGTCAAGTTGCCATCTTTAATAATCAAATTTTAGTTCTGAGCTGGGTTATTCAATTATCTTTCCGCCTAACATGTGACCTACCTTCTTATCAAGTATACGAGTCGCCGGTCTATCGAGCAGAATACCCGAAGCCGCATAAAGTTGTATGCACTCGCCCATTTCACGTGAACATTGCACACGTGTAGTATAGTAGTCGTAAAATGGACTTTAAGAATACCGGTGGAAGCTCTAAAATCAAGCTATAATTGTTAAGCTTAATATGCCGATGTATCGATCCGAAGCAAGAATTTCCAGGACGCCCTTAAAGGGAAAGAACTAAGGCTCAATTTCGATACGAATCGAACTTTAAATATTAAAGAGCGAAATTACTTTCATCCAGTCCAGCCAGACACAAAGTGTTTTCAGCAAGGATGATATCATCCATAAAATATACAATTCATAGGATATCTACTTGGAATAGAGGAATTAGTCATATTTTCTGTCAAATCATCCAGAAATAGATTTTTTTCAAATTAACTAAGCCCAACAAGCAAGGCGTGAAAAGCTTAATCAATTCCATGATTTGTTAAAGTCAATCTTAAAGGAGACAGGGATTACACGAAGATTATTGAGGTTCCCTCCCTTCTGATTCTTTCGCCCCGAGTTATTAACGTCAGTGCAGATAACTTCGTTACACATTATTTGACGGGACACTTTCTGAGGGCATTATTTATGAGGTGGGGTCTTGCAGTTTCTAACTTATTCTGTATTCATTGCTTCTAATTTACAGATACAAGCTGCCATGTAACTCATTTTATCGCCGTTTTGTATTCAGTCGGATAAATGCGTCTAGACGTGCTGTTGATTTTGTACAAAACAGTAAATGGTTTGCAAATAGCAATATTAAAGGCCCATAAATGATAAAATACTGAAGTATTATGCCTTAAAAGAGCACGTTAAGACTGACAAGTATTACGTCGCAGACTATTGGTTGGCAAATCAAATGTATCTAGCGCATTGCTTGATTGAATACAAGATGCATATCTATTAGGCCACTCCATTAAATCTACAGGAAGTCCGCGAAATTGTCGGTCAGTTTTAATTCTTGTATTGTATGAACTGATTCATAGACGACATGTTAATTTTAGCAATGGCGATCGGCGATTTAAGTCCATGTTATTCAATAGGTTTGGTCTAAATATTGAAATCAAACTTTTTTTATGCATAAAAAAAGATAAAAAAAAGTAGGTATTTGACCACAATTGCACCTGGTGTTGAGTGGGAGTCTAGGATGGTACATATCTGCCCTGTAAGTGCTTATAACATTTATGAGGATTTCATACTTGAGCGTCATTCTAGAATACGGGCCATAAGGAGAATGCACTAGATTCAATTTCAAGTTTAACATTGACTGAAATTCAATCAAAGCTTGATTCTTCGTTTGAGTATCCTTTCTATCACCTTTTAATCGCTAATACCTTCTGTAGTTTACGAATAAACTTGGCAAATGAATATGAAAAGAGAATAATGTGTATTATGTTATCGATCCTGTCATTAGCACCCCATTCGATATATGGGAACCGTTTGTCGCGGCCTCGTGGCATCGACACGTGAAACAAATCACAATGGGGTCTGAGCAGGAGAGCTAGCACGTGACTCCGGGGATACGGCAAAAGGGTCACGCGTATTTGTTTTATCTTTGGGGAAAATATGACAGCTGAAAGGTCGAATGTTGGGAAAATAATTGAAAATGAAAACAAAAATAAACATTAATAGACAAAACAACCATAAAAATGAGTAAGGCCCAGAACAGACGGTGAAACGCAACTGCAACTTTCTGATAATTTTGATGAATGAAACTGAAAGTTTCAAACTGGTCGCGTCATGTGTGGTTTCTCAACGGACGCTATGGCAGAAACTTAGATGCAACTCAAAGTAACTAGCAGTTGCAGTTTCGTTGCAGTTGCGTTTCACCGTCTGTTCTGGGCCTTAGAGCTAAATTGCGAAAAAGGGTTTACATAGATAAATGAACTTGCGATTCTTGTAACTCAATGGAATTCCATGTCACAAGTTATTTATGACTATACGAAGTTCAAGGCTTCTAGCTACAGCGCACGAAAGAAATATTTACCTCGGCTGTATCCATAAAAGGATCCTATCGCAAGCTTTCGATATCATTACACGCATTACTTGTGCGTCATTTCATCTCCGCTGGTTTAAAGGTAGATGATAAGAATATAGTATAGGGATATAATATTCCCTTTTACTATCCGTGAAGTTATTAAAATTATCTCCAGCGGGGCCGCGGGGTCCCCCCGACCCCGTATATTGCATGTTTTAACACAATCTCGAATTATGAAACCTTTTGTTTCTTCTAAAGACTTTTTACCTGCACAAATTCGTAGTGATGTTAAAGTTTTACAGCCAGATATGAATTCCTGGCTACATGAAAGGGTGCTAATTATGACTTGTTTAAAAAATAGTTACTTAATTGTAACTAAGTATCCGATAATATACCAGTTTGTCACATGAATATGAAAACTGAATTGCAAAAAAATATATTTTTCGTGTTTCCACATGTTTTTCGGAACTGCGTCTTGTATAAATTAAAACTTGTTTATCCTAAGTTAATACATTTTTTTTAGGTTACGAATGTCCATGTAATACGCGTCGTTTGACACATCGCTGCTGATTACGATACGAGCGCTACTTCGCGTGACATCTGTAATGAAATGCGGGCGTGTAAGTTTAGCCAATTAGTCGTGTTTCCGACAGGTTTTAGGTGGAATAAGAAAATATTTAGGGTTCTTAAGATTATATTGTGGTTATTCTTCAGAATAATGTAGCATGTATCTAGAAGAAGCTCGTGGCGATTAATATGGCGGTTGCATATTTGAGACGCGTAAGCAGAAAAAGTGAGCCCTTATAATGACTGTGAGCATTTTAACCTAGCGGGGTTAAAATGCTCACAGTCC
This sequence comes from Ostrinia furnacalis, assembly GCF_004193835.3. Classification (NCBI taxonomy): domain Eukaryota; kingdom Metazoa; phylum Arthropoda; class Insecta; order Lepidoptera; family Crambidae; genus Ostrinia; species Ostrinia furnacalis. Next base: position 125,301 of record NW_021131692.1, read on the forward strand.
TAATGAGCGCATTAGGACATCACATCAACTATGCACCTTATATGTTGTGCACGGACAAGACATTTACCAAGGATGGTTCTGGAGGATTGAGAAACGCCCTAAAACTACGAGATTAACAATTTAAAGACAAAAATGTTTTAAGGTGCTTATAAGCCATAACTCTCGACCTGGGTAACATCAATATTCAATATACACTGGCTATAAAATGCAATGCAAAAATATCATTGCCATAGTTTGAATACCAGACGTCGGCGTCCCGAGTTCCAAACCCGAGTCGAATGCACCAAAAACCATAAAATTCACGCGCCAAGGGAAAATGTTTCCACTAGTGTGCGTGAGTCGGGATCGAACCCCATGCCTTGCCCGTATTGATCCACCCACACAGACCGAGACAGCTGCTTTATCACATAGGCAGTAGAGTCGAATATAGCTTAAGAAATAAACTCTGGAGTTGTAGAAACATAGGTTCCCGTGGTTTCCAGGATGCGTTTTGGGCGTTTAATGACGCTTAGTTTTGTTCCCTTTTGCTTTTAATAACTTTTGACGCTAACGGAAAGGGCAAGTCTACCTTTCTGCCAAAAGTTACTCCTATTAATTATTGTAGGATTTTGTTTAGTTAAATGTTAAAAACCTCTAATTGCATTGTGTTACGACCTGGCCTGAGGATGATTCACAAATAAAATGGTAAATGGGAATAGGCATTAAAGTTCCTAGAATTAAAATTACCCGCATGTTTAACTAAACCTGCTTGTAATTTACGTTTCTCTCATTAGATTACAATGACACTGTTGTTAAAATAAATTGGCTTGGTGAATTATTAGTCTTTTTAGAGTAGGCGCACACCGTTGATTTTTCGTCGGCCGATAGTTTAGTCGGGCAGTTGATCAGTATGGGCATGTATGGGAGTGCGCACACTACGCCGATTCGATTTGGCCGATTCTTCATACAATTTAAAATCGGGCACAACTATCGGCCAACTAAAAATCAACGATGTGCGCCTACTCTTATAGAGATAGCTGGTCTATGAATAAAATATGGATTTGACGCAGAACGTCATATTATTTGGCATACGTCTACGGTTTTGTACTACTCTAGAAAGTTACGCCCGTATTCACAAACATTACTATGAGGTCTCACAGTGCGCTTGGACGCACAGGGTCACACACGAACCAATCACAGAGCTCTATTTGACGCTGTGCGTTCGATTTGGTGCTTCACTTAAGTAAGCATCGTTTGTGAATACGGGCGTTAGGCATTTATCGAAGCGATTACTAAATTGAATACCCAACTACTAGAGATATAAGAATCTTACCTTTTAAACGAAAACTCTGCGTGGGTTCCATTTGATCTTCGCCGGGATAACTTGAAGCGCAGACGACACCTCCCTTGAGAGTTACCTAGAGGAAAATTATATTTCATTTTACTAGGTAAAAATGGGCCGGTATTTTGAAAAGGAGACGCTCAAATATTTGTATAAAAACAAATTGCTAATAATCTTTTTAAAACAAAAAAAAACCTATGAACCTATTCCAAGAGGTTTGATCAGAAAACGCTTCTAAGCTAGGTATTTAGGTCGTCCTCCAGCTTGGTATAGTGACGACTTGTGAAAGGTCACAAGTCGTCACTTGGAGTAAGTTTAATGCGACAAACCGAGGACAGGGTGAAATGGGGAGTTTTGAAGGCAAGACCTATGTCTAGCAGTCGACAGCTGCAACCTGATCCAGGGTCTAAAAAAATGAAGCCAAGCTGAGTGCTGCCCTAGAAGGGTGAGTTGCGTCATAGGGACATTGACGAAGAGTTAAAGAACGTGTAGACGGGACTATTCTTACTTCTCTTTCCCACCGCTGCAACTCCTGTGTAGCCAGGTTCTACAGCTTGACCGCCAATAAAAACCCAACCAGTGAAGGTCAAGTTTGTCCCGGAGGAAAGTTAAACTGCCATTGGACCCGCAACGAAATTAATCAGAAGAACATTAGAAAGAGTTCGAAGTTAAGCTTCGACTTCCTGATCCAGGGCCTAAAACATTGAAGTCCAGCCAAGTGTAGCCTTAGAAGGGGAGTCGTGTCATAGGGACATGGACGAATAATTAAAAGAATTTGTAGTGAAAAAATGAGGCGCAAGTGCAACTTGTCAGAGGAGACACGATCCCCTTCCTCTCTCCCTTCGTTCAGTCAGTTTATAACCGTTCGTTATGGCCATGGGAAAGTGCCTCCACTTGTTGATGATGACCCTGAGTCTTCCCATTTACGGTGATAAGTTGGAATCGATTAGTAGGGAATTTAGTGCAAGAACCCCTCCACTTTGGTATGATGATGATGATTGGTATAGAAGGCTCATTTTTGCAACAGTAGTTTTTTGGGTGCTCCTGAGTGGATTTCCGTCGGTAGCCATCGGGAGCCCCCCTGTGGTAGCAGGGGGAGGGGGAACGGCAAGTTCTCTTCTGCCGCGCTTCACCTATACCAAAGTGGAGGGGTCTCCATACAAATCGTTCGTTGGTTTAGCCGAAAGACGTCCACTGCTGGACAAAGGCCTCCCCCAAGGATTTCCACAAAGACCGGTCTTGCGCCGCTCGCATCCAGGCGCCTCCCGCCATACAAATCATTGCACTAAATTCCCTACTGGATCCCACAAATCATTAGTATAGTAAGTACTTACTGGTTTATTTGCCAGGGAGGGGGCGGGGAGCGGGGCGCGCTCACCGAGCTGCGCCTACGCCGTCGGCCCCCGCCTGCGGACAACAGAATTAAATTCGTTAGTAGTTATTTAAGACATAGCTACCCCGCGGTTCGTTAAGGTACAGACAACAGCACATCAATCAAGGTAAACACTGGTATCTTACGGGGTTGTGAAAGGGGCGACTTTGCAACAAAAATGTGTTGTCTGATGTGCTGTCGTCTGTAAGTTCTAGATGGACCGCATGAGGATGAGGTTGCTCGCGTCCGTAGGAGTCACCACCTGTCCTAGGCCACCCTACACGTGTTCCCCGGGTGGTGCCAAACGAGTAACAACGCCGAGTCACAGGCAGCGGTCAATTAACCTGTTAGGGCCTCAGCAGACCTAGGGAAGTTAAAAGCCCCCTAAAATAGCTGCAATACTACCTTGGGAAAGTAGTATACGTGTTATCTCCCAAACCCCCCCTTTTTTTTATGGAAATGTCGAATAATGAGCGAGATAGTATGTCATGCGAACCGGCTAACCCCCGGCGCTCTCTGGTACCCGGGCCGGAGAGTGTGAAATTAGCTACCGAAGACTTAATGGAAGTAGGCGACCAGGCTTCCATTACAGTGAATGCTACTGGCAGCAAAAAATTTACTCAGCAGGCCTTTCACCGCAGTCTGTTTATCACTAGGCCTAGAAGCAATTCCATGGGAAGTAAACCCCCAGAAATACAATCCGTGGCAGAACCACTGAGAGACACAGCCACGCAACACCCATCAAGCCAGCAAGGTACTGTGAGCCCACCATCTTGGCAGAGAGTACCAGGCAGAAATCCAAAACGGAAAAAAGTTAGCGACTCTCCGGAGAGCATAACTACTAGCAACATGTTCAGCCAATTACCAATTGACCTAACTGAAGAACCGACTGAAACCAAGAAAACAGTGGAAAAAAAACCTAGCAAGCCTCCACCAATAATATTGTATGGTATAGAAGACGTCAACAAATTAACTGAACTCGTGGAGACCGTTGCAGATAAAAGCTCATTTACATATCGGATCACAAACAGAAACCAGCTGAGAATCAACACCTTAGATACGGAGGCCTACAAGAGGATCATCACCAAATTCCGTGAAAGTGGCTTAATTGGTCACACATTCAATAAAAAGGAAGAACGACTCTGCCGTATTGTCATTCGAAATCTACATCACACAACACCTATAAGCGAGATAAAGGAAGAAATTGAAAAAAGTGGGAACACTGTGGTTGGGGAAATTATTAATTCCAGATATGGTCCAGAGAAAAAACCCACCTCAACATTCTTTGTAAATCTCCTGCCTAGCCCGAATAATAATGTGATGATGTGTCAGGCGCAATTTAGACGTCAACATTTCAATTGAATTTTTTCATTAAAAAAATCTTTTTAATATTTTTATCAGTCCCAGCAGTGGTTTGGTACTACTTTAATGTGATTTATTTATTTAAATTTGTGCAATACAACATTGAACATTATGGAGGAAGTCGATTCAATAATTCTCCATTTTCTTCGTCAGTTAAACATGTAAGTTAGTTATTTTTAATATTCTGGAACAAATACGCCATAATATCCATATTAATTTATTTGATAATACCAGTGGCTAGTACAAGCTTTATAGAAATAAGTACCTATCTGCTTTAACCTTCCAGAAATATTGGGGAAGAAAACAAAAGTATATGTGAACTTCCTGTTGAAATTATAATTGAATCTGCTTCAAGATGTTTAAGTGAAATAAATCATAACTTAAAAATACCAACGAAATTACCATCTGGTATATCACACAGGATAGAAGTTGCATCGCAAATTGCATCCATTTGCAAGGTAATGTATTATTAGTGACTCACCAAGACCTTTGAATCATCTGCACAGAATATATTTTCAATGAATACAAAACATATTTTCCAACTTCTAGGACTTAGGATACAAAAATGAGGTTGGGTATCAGACATTCTTGTACTCCAATGAAGCTGATTTAAGGCAAGTGTTTATGTTCCTAATAGAAAGATTACCCAATGAAGGCACACAGACTTCAACCAGAACTGCATCCACTAACAAGAAACAATTATTTTTACAAGAAATCAGTAATAAAATTAATGAAGAGCTAAATACTATTTGGATACCACCATGTTGTAATGTTAATACTCAAAAATCTATTGGAGACTCCATAGCTTGCAATAATACCTCAGGTATGTTTTATGTTTAATTTTGTTTATATCATAGAATATTTAACTATTGTCTGATAAATCACCTAATTTATTTATAATTTATTTTTTTATTTAGACCAACAAATTAAAAAATATGGTGATATAGAGGTCAATGAAGAACATTTAATGAAAAGTCTTTTTAAAATTAAAGAAAAGTATTTGAACACTGAAACCAAATGTGAACTACGGGAAACTGATCCTGACCCTTCAAAAGAAGCCAATGTCGAAGATTATGAAATACATAAAAGCCTCAAAGAACTTCAGGAAGAAGTTATTGTTTTACGTCAAAAACTAGACACTTTGGAAAGTGATCGAAATGTTATGGATGTTGAATATTCACAGGTTAGTTAAATTTTTGTATCATATTTCATATTGATCATTTAACCCTTTACCTACGGGCCCTTGGAAACCAAAATCGCCTCTCAATACGGGGTATTTTAACCTATAAATTTGTTTGCTCCACTTTACATCAAAATATTTTAAAAAGTATGAGACTAACGGTATTGAAATTTGGAATATTCTATTCTGCAACTAATGTAATTTCATAATTACAAGCGCATTTTACACTTAATTTGCAATTTTATTGTATTTTTGTCGTAAACCGTGATTTAGTATTGGCTTTGCCAAAATAACAATAGATGCCACCCGTATTAAGAAGTGACTTTTGACTTGGCAACTATAGGTGCCTCCCGTAGGTAAGAGGTTAAAGTTTTAAGGTGAATTATCGGAGGCGCACACAAGTAGCAAGGAGAGGTTTTAGCATTAACCCTGTGATTGGCCCTAAATTCCTTAACTTAAAAATGGATTGATTCAATTTATCATACATAAGAGAATATTAAAGCAAATCATCTATTTGTATTTACTTTAATACACTGTACATAACACATCTGTCCCATTCAATGATACCTAAATCATCTTACAGGTTCAAAAATCATGTGAGAAAGTTGAAACTGAAATGAAAAATGTGCAAAATATTTTAGAAAGTATTGGAATCAATGATATTGAAAATACTGATTCTGTTAATAATGTTATAGAGAAAGTTCAAAATAATATTTGTAGTCTGCATAAGAAGAGTGAAGAACTTACTTCAAAGAATTTATCTCTGAAGGTTGATATAGACAAAATTAATAAGAGTATGACTACATCAGAGGTAAGAGACTTGCTTTGTAATTGAAATAATTTAAATAGTTACTTTAAGTTTGTTTTTTTTTAATATCTAGTCCTTCCTTTTTTGCATAAAAAGCAAATCAATGCCCACTTTCATTTAATAGTTTGGGTAGATAAATTGCCAGGCTGAAATCAAAATCAAAAATATTTTATTTAGTCTAGACCAATATTATGGCACTTATGAATACAATGCCTATCACATAATTTGCTGTAGCTAATAATTTCTGGAACAACAGGAAACTAATTCAAATGTATTATTCAATCATTTTCAGTCAGAGAGAACTAAATGCAAGAAAGTGTTGTTGAATCTAAAGGAAGAAGCAAAAGCTATTAAAGATGAATATCAACACAATGAAGAGATAAGAAATCAGTTAAAGAAAAGCTATGAAAAATGCAAAGGAGGAAACAAAAGGTAAAAAACATACCTATTAGCATCAAAGGAGTCACATCCTACTAATATTATAAATGCGAAAGTTTGTATGGATGTCTGAATGTTTGTTGCTCTTTCACGCAAAAACTACTGAACGGATTTTGATGAAAATTTACAGTATTATTGTTTATAACCCAGAATAACATAATAATATAGGCTTTAATTTTTTATGACAATCTCTGACAAACAAAATTTCACGCGGGTGAAGCCGCGAGCAAAAGCTAGTATTACATAATTGAGCTACAATATTATTTGGTTTCTTATATTGTATTATCGCGCTTATATCAGTAATTAGTCTTTTGATTACCTTTTCAGGTCCATATATACAAAGAGAATATTAGAAATAATTAGTAATGTTGATAAACAAAACATGGAAATAAAAAAGATTCTCGAAGATACCAGGCAACTTCAAAAAGAAATCAATTCACTTGAAGGTCAATTGGATAGATGTTTCTCTATCGCAGATGAAACATTGTTCAGGGTGAGAACATTATTTTGTTATGTACTTATGTATAATAAGGCAGCTAAAGAAATTAAATACATCTACCACCAAACTGTAACCATAGAAGATCCCAAGAAGAAAAATTCAGTCGTACAGTGCCAACGGTGCCAGCAATATGGGCACACAAAAAATTATTGCATGAGACCCTTTCGTTGCGTGAAATGCGCACAAGCACATAAAACCTCAGACTGTCCAAAGCGCGATAGAAATACACCAGCCCAATGTGCTCTGTGCCAAGGCTCACACCCGGCAAACTATAAAGGATGTGAGGTGTACAAAGAAATACTTGCCAGAAAAATCAACAAATATGGCCTTCGAAGAGTTGATAGACGTACTACTGCAAAGGATAACACGATTCGAGACACAACTTCTCGAAGTAATATTGCCCATCAACATTCCTCCACTGGTAAAGGAAACGAACCACTCACATACGCCAAAGTCACTAGAAACGAGCCAGACAAAGTAACCACAGAAAATTCTATACTTAACATTAACCAAAATCAATCAGTGTTGGAAACTCTCCTCACCAAACAAAACGAGAAATTCGACTTAATCTTACAACAAATGAGTGCTCTTATGAGCCTCATGACTACGCTCATAACCAAACTACAAGGTTAGCAGGCCTTGGGCTAAGACTGGCGACTTGGAACATAAATGGACTCTCACCCAATAAAGATGAGCTCGAGGTGCTAATGGCTGAGCACAAACTAGACATAGTCCTAATATCAGAGGCACATTGCACGGACAAGACCAGTGTCAAAATCAAGGGGTTTCAGACATATATTACAAACCACCCAGACGGCACAGGCCATGCAGGATCAGCTATAATTATTAGAGACAAAATAAAGCACTACCTAATGCCTGAATATAAAACCGAGCAAATACAGGCCACTACAGTTGCGATACAGGACAGATGTGGATACTTCAATGTCTCATCTGTATATTGTCCACCAAAACATCGAATAGACTCAGATCTGTTCTCTCACTTCTTCTCAAGTCTAGGCAATCGTTTCATAGCAGGAGGCGATTGGAACTCCAAACACATCTATTGGGGCTCAAGACTCATAACAACGAGGGGAAGACAGCTAAAGCTGAGCATCGATAAAAACCACTTAAGTATAGTGGCCCCATCGGAACCTACCAACTGGCCAGCTGATCACAATCGAATCCCGGACATACTCGACTTCTTTCTTACAAAAGGACTCTCCAAACAGTATATGAAGATCGAGTCATGTGCTGATGGGTCATCTGATCACAACCCAGTCTTACTTACTATCAGCTCAACTATAATTGAAGTCGAGAGACCCCCATTGTTATACAACCGGCACTCTGATTGGAGCTCCTTCAGGGATTACATTGAGGAAAACCTAAACCTAAACATCAGACTCAAAGAAGCGGAAGAGATTGAAACAGCAGTAGTGCAATTTACCAATCTCATACAAGTTGCCGCGTGGAGATGCACACCCACTGCTGAACATAGAAACCCGCCCACAAACGTACCACTGGAAATAAAGACCATGATCCAGGAGAAACGCAGACTACGCAGAGTTTGGCAGCAGAGCCGTCATCCGCAAGACAAAGCCGTCCTTAATAAAGCAATAGCAGAATTGAAGGAAACTATAAAGAATGTTAATGACTTAACAATGCAAGCGAAATTGGAGTCTTTATCAGCTACTAAAGCCACCAATTACTCGCTCTGGAAAATTACCCGCTCTTGTGACAGACCTAACGTACCAAGGACCCCAATAAAAAGGGAAAACGACTGGGCCAGAACAAACCAAGACAAAGCAGACTTGTTTGCGGACCATCTAAAAAGTGTCTTCAAACCAAACGCAACACTAGACGACTCACCGGAACAATTCGCTGACCACATCCTAGAGCAAGACTTCCAAATGGACCTTCCCCCTAGACCTGTTTCCCCCGCGGAAGTCATAAAAACCATTAAACGCCTGGATAGTAAAAAAGCACCTGGCTACGACCTTATAACTAAAGAGGTATTGCTGGAACTGCCGAGAAAGGCTATTGTCTTCATCACCATCATCTTCAACGCTATGCTACGAATAGGGTACTTTCCGGGTGCGTGGAAGGTCTCGGAAATCATCATGATATACAAGCCTGGCAAAGTGATAACCGAAAAAACATCATATCGACCAATCAGTCTGTTGCCTACTCTGTCGAAGGTAATGGAGAAGATAATACTTCGCAGAATTATGCCAAGCCTCTTGGAGCGCAAAGTGATACCAGATCACCAATTCGGCTTCAGAGAACGCCATGGCACAGTAGAACAAGCCCACAGAGTATGTGACGCCATAAGAAAGTCCCTAGAACACAAAGAATACTGCTCTTCAGCGTTCTTGGATATCCAGCAGGCATTTGACAAGGTCTGGCATAAAGGTCTACTATGTAAGATCAAGCAGAATATTTCTCACTCATACTTTCCCATATTTAAATCTTACCTCGAAGATCGCNGAGAATCTTTTTTTAAATAAATAAATGGTATACGATTTTTAAAACCCTGGAGTTTGCAATTAAATAGATTTTAATATGACTGGAACAGTGGAAATATTCCATTCCCGATACTTTTAGTGCAGCCCTCGTAATAAATAGTTCTTACAAATCGTCATTCACCACTGCTGAAGATAGGCCTCCCCAATGATTTCCACAATGGCCGATGGTGGCAGCCTGCATCCAGTGCCTTCCCGCTACCTTTATGAGGTCGTCGGTCCACCTTGTGGGTGGAAGTCCTACGTTGCGCTTTCCGGTACGTGGCCTCCATTCAGAACCATGCTGCCCCATCGCCAAAAAACATTAATTATACTTTGATGTGTTGTGGTTTTACATAAAGTCTCATATTTAAAATAACCTGATTTTTAAAACCTCAGAAAATGTATAAATAATGATACTTTAGATCAAAAAACTGCAAATGCAATAAGTGATGTTAATGAACGACAGCATCATCAAAATAAACACAGTGGCATCTTAAGACGGTGTAATAGAGGTTATTTTGCAACAAAACTGTATAGCCTGACTGAACATGCGATCAGACTCCCATATTAAATTTGATGTTAAAAAATAACTTCATTCCAGCACGATGATCAATTTACACGGCAATTAGCATAGTTCTAGCAACGTTTAAATCATAATGAACACATAATGTAGCGCATGCGAAAGAATACAGTTAAAATAAGAACGCTAGTTTACATACTAAAACCCTCTGAGAGCCAAAACTGCAAACATCGTAGTATTTTATGCAGTTAAGAGTTATTTTAACAAAATAGGACTCTATCTATAATTCACGTTATTTATTATTATACGAGACTCATAATTTAAGTATTTAAAAATATCTTTAAATCCTATTTTAATGTAAAATCCTAATTTTATGCATGTTACATACCTACCTACACTACATAAAAGCTTAATAAATTGTTAGTGAGAAACCAAATCCACGTTAAAATTCGTTAATATTGTTCACCTATTCTAAGCTAAGTTATAACTTCGGTTGCATAGGTGTTTTTCATGGTTTTTTGCAAATCATACTTAAAAACACCATGGGAAATTACAGTAGCTATGCGAGCTAAGCTTACTATGCAATAGCTCTTGGTATGCAACTAGACTGAAGCATTTACAGCAGCATAGTAGCAATTTTGTACCTCCATTGTGTAGTGAGCTGGTGTACCTCATTGTACTATGTCCCGCCAACTTGCCACTACTCCATTTTCATGCAGAACAACAATTTGCATAATTTATCTCGCTGGTATTTTGCATAAATTTGGAACTTTACCCCATTGTTTCTTCTATTCCGACCGGGTGGGAATCTGTTGCTATTCGAACGTTTTTGGTCCTACAATACGATTGCAGGGTACAAATTGGGCTTGGAGGTAGAGTTGGAATGTCAGTAAAAAGTATATTCAGCTCAGTTTATACATATAAAAAAGTTAGATCGCATATTTTATGTGAAAGAGGGTGACGCCACCTCTGAGTTCCAAGAGATTGACGCCGGGGTGCCACAAGGTTCTGTTCTCGGCCCCATGCTCTACACGCTGTTCACAGCGGACTTACCGCTGACGCCGGGGATAACTACAGCTACTTTTGCAGACGACACCGCTATATTAGCAAGTAATAAAGATCCAGAACTGGCATCAGAGAACTTACAGAAAAGCCTCAACAATGTAAACGAATGGCTCCAAAAATGGAAAATCAAGGCTAGTGCTGCTAAGTCAGTGCAGGTGACATTCGCCCTAAAAAGAGGAGACTGTCCACCTGTAAAGTTGGGCCAATGTACTCTACCCCACAGTGACCATGTTAGATATCTTGGCTTACACATTGATCGTAGACTAACCTGGAGGCACCACATCAAATGTAAGAAGCAGGAGCTTCAGCTGAAGTACAACAGCCTATACTGGATGCTAGGAAGGAACTCGCGACTCTCCTTGGACAACAAACTCCTAATATACAAAGTTATCCTTAAGCCCATATGGACTTATGGTTTGCAACTATGGGGCAGCGCAAGCGATTCTAACATAAGTATACTCCAGCGCCAACAAAACAAGATCTTGAGAACAATTGCACAAGTACCATGGTACATTACCAACAACGAAATCCACGAGCACCTTGAAATGAAAACAATAAAGGAGGAAATTCGGAGTATGGCAATTAAGTACAAAGAGCGGTTAATCCATCATCCTAACGAACTTGCTCGCCAACTTACCATGGACCAGTATGTGAGACGACTGAAACGTCATCATATCCTGGAGCTAGAGGATCGCCAGTAGATCTGGGCAGCAGATGAGTTGATGCTTCCAATGGGAAGCCACTCCGCATGACAGCATCAAGGAACAGATTTGCTCATAGTCTTGGGACTGATTGCAAATGATCACAGAGAAAAAAAAAAAAAAAAAATGTACTTATGTAAAAATATTTGAATTTAGTAACTGTGAAGCAGCCCGAGACGATCAATTGCGATTGTCAATGTATTTACGTTCCAATTGACGGAAACGATTGTCAATTGCTCAGCGAAACGATCAATATTAGCTTCAATGACCCTGTCAATTGGGCTTCAATTAAAATTATCATCAATTTGCTTCAATTACGTAAATTCAATTGACAATCGCTTCAATGCCTTTTGTAAACGATCAATGTCAATTGACAATCGCGATTGATCGTCTCGGGGCCACTTAAGCATTTAGACTTGCTACTACACTTTTATGTTACTTTACTTTCTTTTTATTTATTTATTCAGTTATTTTATCAATCAATGGTGTTGTTACATCTGGGTCTGGTTTGGGTGGGTGCGACATCGCGCCGTTTTGGTTTGCATGCTAGTTATTAATCGTTAGAAATGAAAAAACGAAATTAAGATTGATGGGCAGCGCGCCGGCTAAAATAAATTCGAGTAAAGCCGAGAAAATATTGAAATAGTTTGATTTAATGCAATCATGGGCGTATAGATACGCCAATGAATGCAATTTCGAGTGCGAACCCCACATCCGCCAATGTGACTAACTAGTTAATCATTTCTATTTTTCAGGATGCGAAAAAAGATGACCAAGCAAAGAAAGCATACAAACTGTTAGCCTTATTACATTCCGAATGTAGTACAATTGTATCGCTAGTTAACGACACTGGTACAATTGCACGGGAAATAGTGGATTTGGAAGATAATATTAAAACAGAAAAGGCCAAGAAAGCTGAAGACACCCTAAAGAAAATTCACCTTGATCTGACAAAAATGCAACAGGAGTCTGTTTTAACTTAAATATATCCAATTAGACATTTAAACATTTGTGTATATTTCTTTATGTATCATACAGGGTGTCCCGTAAAGAGCGTGCCCAACTTATGGAAATGATAATGGATGAGTGATGACCATCTAAACATTTTTTTTAAGTACCATCACCATGGGCGTAGCCACGGTGGGGCAGGGTGGGGCACAGCGACAAAGCCCCATCGCCAGCTAAAACGCAACGGACTACTCTAACAGGAGACCGGCTCTGGCCGCGTGAGGAGAAATGTCCCACGAACGACGGCCATAGCCGCAACGATGAATGAGGAGGCCGCCCAGCATGATCCACCTCGCGACTTTATCTGGTCGATGCACTCGGCCAGACAGCAGGTAGATCTAGCCCAACTGGGCATAATGGATAACCTCCGTTTCAAGCCAAGCCAGTCCTCGGCGAAGCTTTTCGTCCTGTTTGTCTCGAACGTCGAGGAGCAAGCGGATAAGTAACTGGCGACCGCTCTACGGAAGATGCCGGAGTTCAATCGCGACGTGGTCAGCATGAGGCGGCCAATTAAGTCCGAGGACCTCCGCCTCTCGGGTCTCGATGACCACCGGGGCGTTGTAGGTCTCTGCAGCAATCGCGGCCAAGACAAACTGTCCTCTCGGCAATTCAGTGGGAAAAATTTATGAAGCGAGAGATAGAGAACCCGCAGCGTAATAGGGTGGGCCTCGGTGCAGGTAACACTGCTCAAACCGAGGCCATCTTGTATGTGTCGCCTGTAGGGGCACTGGCCATACGGCCTTCAAGTGTACCGCAGGCATTGACCGCAGTGGATTCTGCATCCGCTGCGGAGAGGAGAGCCATATGGCCTTTTGTGCGTAGCGGCAGCCGCCGTAAAAGCCGCAGCCGGTGCCACGAAATGGCATGGTGGCTAGCCTCACGGAGATGGACACGGGGGCAGCCGCCCCCGTTTCAGTTTTAACGTTGAGGTCCGAAGCTTGTTTCTGAGAGCCAGAGGGACCCGACTGGTTTTTAGTGGGTAGGCAGGGAGAGCTGAGCAAATGAGCAGATATTTGTCTTATTCTTCTTATTCGTCTTGAAAAATATTGTGGATTTTAAAAAAATTATATTATCTCTTAAATGTTGATACTTTTATTATTATTTTTTATATTCTATCATCTCCTTAAGTTTGGTACGCTCTTTTTGGGACACCCAGTATATTTTAAATCATGATGACAAAATATGTCGTGATTCTAGATCGAGGGTTTTCGCGAATGAAAAATCCGCCAGATGGCAATACGTAGACGCGAGGTCCAAATGCTGCATGATTGGTTATTTGACATATCTGTATGTCAAAATCCACCAATCACGCAGCAGCATGAAGCTAAAGATAAAAATGGAGGGCAGAGTTGGAACAAAAACTTGAGTCAAATACCTACTTATATCTATCTCGCTCTCTGCGGCCCTACCTCTCTTTTTAGTGTGAACTGTAGTATTGCTATCTTCTGATTTAAATCTCCTTGTAAATTCTTCGAAATAGCCAATTCACTAACCAAATCAGAAGTTAAACAAATAAATAATTAATATTTGAAACTAAGATTTCCTAGTTAAATAAAAAATCACAAAATTGTCGGCCATTTAGGCTTAATGTGTTGGCGAATCAGGGAATTACAATCCCAATTCCTGGGTAATCGGTACCATGTGGCAACATCGGCTCAATCCGGCCCATCATGGCGGTTGTTTACTATTTTGTTTATTAAGCAGTTAATTTCGTTTGAGATTGTTTACAGGAAATAATCATTGTTTTATCACAAGAATTGGTGCAAAATTTTGTAGTGCGTGGTTGCGGTAGTACGTGGTGTCCTGGAAGTGACATAAGATTCCACGCGTAAGTGTTTATTTCGTGATTTCCGACATTGGATCATTGTAAACATTTTTCACATTTTTTACAGTAATTTCTTCCTAAAACGTTTTACCAGTAATTACACTTATCATTTTTAATGATAACTATGTCAAGAAATAAAGATTTTACATTGGTTTCATTGAATTTGAGCAATTTTATATTTTTTGTTTATTTAGAAAGAGCGAGTCTGCCCACAGAGAGCGAGATAGTGATACTTAGTTTGTGCTTCAAGTAGGTATTCGGAGTGTGGCCTCCATTTTTATCTGTAGCTTCATGCGCAGCAGTCAGACCCCACATCCACGTCCCGCCATCTAGCGGATCTTTCATTCGCGAAAACCCTCATAATTTCTCGGTAATATTGTTAGATCTTAGAGCTAGAGCACAGGCATGGATCCACTATTGTGCGTGTGGTTTGTGGGCAAGCCCTCTCCTAAATTGAAGCTGTAACATAATAGTCCAATCAACGAGGCGTTTGTAACCCGAATAATTCGTCCGTCAATGAAACTTGGTACATGGTGNGCAAAAGCTTCATTCAATTCAAAACACTCAACGAAACTGTTGATGGGGTAATTTAAACAAAATAATTAAAAAAATATACTGTTGGCAATTAGTTTTTTCATATTTAGAATTAAATTAAAAAATAATATCATAATTAGGCATTTTTTTCCTAAAATAATGATGATATTGATGCTTTTTTTTCCGTTCCTCTAAATCTGCCGGTGTGTGTAGTTTGGAGGAGCTTAGTAAAAAAAGTCATCTCCAAACTATACTCGATTAGTTTCTACTACACCACTTACACTTGACTAGAGTGTGTTTAGTTGATATTGATTTAGTAAAATTCAGTAAAATATGGAACTATATTGAAAATTACATTTATTTGATATTATTACATAAAATATTATTATTTAACTGAATCTATAATAAATCTAGATTTTTAAAACTATTGTAAGTGGTTTTTGAAATTAAATTGATTAGGTAGATTTCAAATTAAATTTAATTAATATGAGAGAGAGTGAGAGAAGAAAGTTCAACGCGCATTAAATACAATATTATGCGAGACTTTAAATGCTAGGTTTGTATTGTCGGCCGTTTGGTTAAGTTGATTCAATGTTTAAAGTAGACACGCAGATATGAATTAATCTATCTATATAAATAAAAATGAATTGATGTTCGTTAGTCTGATTAAAACTCGAGAACGGCTGGGCCGATTGAGCTGATTTTGGTTTTAAAATGTTTGTCGTAGTCCAGGGTAGGTCTAAACGGTGAGCAAATACGCGCGCGATATTGTTTTTCTGTAACAGACAAAATTCCACGCGAGCGAAGCCGCAGGCGGAAAGCTAGTATGTAATAGAAAGAGAGGTCAATAAGTCAAAATGACTAGCATGCAACTTTATTTTCTGCATAATATTTCGTATTAGAAGAGAGCAAATGAAACCATATTTTTCTTCGGTTGACGGAAAAGTGACGTTTTATTCTTTTCTTTTAAATTACTTTTTTCTGTCCTTGACACAACTACTCGCGTATAAATTGTAATCACGCACTTATTACAATACATACCTACATGATTAGTCCGTATGCGTACTGGCGATGTATATTTTGGAGGAAGATAATTGACCTAAGTCACTACAAAGTATACGCGAGCAGTACGCAGCGTATACGTACTGGTCGTGTATAGTTTGGAGGAGCTTAGTAAAAAAAGTCATATCCAAACTATACTCGATTAGTTTCACACCCTTGCGTTCTGGCTATGTATAGAATGGAAAGACGCGTCATGAATAGACAATTGAAATAGGACGTTAGACTACTACGACGACAAGATACCGAAATTACAGTAATAAGTTGAAATATTTCGCGTGTTTACTAATGATGGAAACTACTATGACTAGACAGTCAATTAAACTTCTAAATTGAAATTATTTATGCGTTTAATTTAGTGAAGTCTTCGTGATTACTCCTCTACATAGACGATGTATAAAAACAATCACAACCTGGTAAAGGTGCCCTCTTAAATTTAAGTCGTAAAAATTCCTGATTTAGATATGAATGACAAAGGAACTGTACTCAAACAACAAAGGCCATTAAAAGTCATTAAATGGGAAAGAAGGTGGATAACTATTATCGATAAGTTACTCGAGGCGCCGTCACATCACTAGCGCTAGGGCTTGCTATTTCCGCAGTCAGGTGACGCGTGCGCCGACAATAATTTATTGGCCCTCTGCTTCGCGATGTTTATCAAATTCGAGATATTTAGGGCGCGCCGCCCTCAATACTAGAACAGCTTAGAAGCAAATCTGTTTAGTATATATATATATATATATATATATATCCTTGGACATTTAACACTGCGCCGCTAGCCCCAAACTAAGCAAAGCTTGTACTATGGGTACTAGACAACGGATATAAACATACTTAAAATACTTTTTTTTTTTTGTAAATACATACTTAATATACATAGAAAACACCCAGACCCGTCACAGAAATCAAAATTCATCATTTTAATTTCTGCCCGGCCGGGAATCGAACCCGGGACCTCTCGGCATAGTAGTCCGTTCTGAACCACTACACCAAACGGCCGACAAATAACTCAAGCTTTTGAAGAATGTGTTACGAAACTGTTTACCATGCATTCATGTTCCATCATCAGTCATTCATTAACATAGCAGTCATTTATTGGTTTCCACTGCAGAGCACAACCCTCTCTAATTCACCAAAGGCAAATGAAGGATTTGGCATGTTCCATACCATACTTTAAAAACAAAATACCCCAATGATTAAGAAAAAGTTGGGCCCCCCTGTGGTAGCAGGGGGAGGGGGAAGGGCAAGTTTTCTTCTGCCGCGCTTCACCTTCTACACCAAAGTGGAGGGGTCTCCATACAAATCGTTCGTTCGTTCGTTCGTTTCAGCCAAATGACGTCCACTGCTGGACAAAGGCCTCCCCCAAGGTTTTCCACAATGAACGGTCCTGCGCTGCCCGCATCCAGGCTCTTCCCGCGACCTTTACCAGATCGTCGGTCCACCTAGTAGGAGGCCTGCCCACGCTACGTTTTCCAGCCCGTGGTCGCCACTCGAACCAAAGTAACCGACATAGCTCGCAGAATTGCTAAAATCAAGTGGCAGTGGGCGGGGCACATAGCTCGTAGAGACGATGGCCGTTGGGGCAGGAAAGTTCTCGAGTGGCGACCACGGGCTGGCAACTTTATATTTCACTGAAAATATGTACCAGATCAAAATTATAAACCTCATGGCAGTTACAACAGTTACAAGTACTTAGTGATGTCATTATCAAGCTGCAATCAGTATTTTAAAAACTTACGGTAGGTATTAAAATGACACCTGAACAAGTGATTAAAAATATTTATTATCTTCAGACTAAGCTTATTTTCTTCAATTATTATTTTTTATTTTTTTCAGATGGAATTTTGGCCATTGGCTTGAAACAATCTTCTTTGTGTGTTTATAAGCATGAAACTTGACCGATGTATGTTCTAATCTAATCTAAACTTTAGTAACAAAAGGGAACTTCTTTTTGTTCTTATGGTAGATAGCTGTAACGCAGTGCTCTAAATTATCTTTAAAGAATATTAGTTTACAACAATAATCCTGATAACTTATTGTGGCAAGTTAATAGGCTTGTGTTTTATGAGTTATAAATGGAATTAAGTTTGATTTTATAAAGACAGTATCTAAAGCAGGGTTCGAAAATATCCTTATGATATATATCCGATATATATCGGATATACAACGTGTCNGGGCGTGTAAGTTTAGCCAATTAGTCGTGTTTCCGACAGTTTTTTAGGTGGAATAAGAAAATATTTACGGTTCTCAAGATTCTATTGTGGTTATTCTTCAGAATAATGTAGCATGTTTCTAGAAGAAGCTCCTAAATGAATATGGGCGGTTGCATGTTTGAGACGCGCAAGCAAAAAAGTGAGCCCTTATAATGACTGTGAGCATTTTTAGCCCTGCTTATTAGGACGTCACATCAACTATGTTACCTACTATGTTGTGCACGGACAAGACATTTACCAAGGATGGTTCTGGAGGATTGAGAAACGCCCTAAAACTATGAGATTAACAATTTAAAGACAAAAATGTTTGAAGGTGCTTATAAGCCATAGTCTCGACCCGGGTAACATAAATAATCAATATACACTGGCTATAGAATGCAATGCAAAAATATCATTGCCATAGTTTGAATACCAGACGTCGGCGACCCGAGTTCCCTACCCGAGTCGAATGCACCAAAAACCATAAATTCACGCGCCAAGGGAAAATGTTTCCACTAGTGTGCGTGAGTCGGGATCGAACCCCATGCCTTGCCCGTATTGATCCACCCACACAGACCGAGACAGCTGCTTTATCACATAGGCAGTAGAGTCGAATATAGCTTAAGAAATAAACTCTGGAGTTGTAGAAACATAGGTTCCCGTGGTTTCCAGGATGCGTTTTGGGCGTTTTCTGGCGCTTAGTTTTGTTCCCTTTTGCTTTTAGTAACTTTTGACGCAAATGTTACGGAAAGGGCAAGTTTACCCTTCTGCCAAAAGTTAGTCGTTATTGTAGGATTTTGTTTAGTTAAATGTTAAAAACCTCTAATTGCATTGTGTTACGGCCTGAGGATTATTCACAAATAAAATGGTAAATGGGAATAGGCATTAAAGGTCTAATTAAAATTACCCGCATGTTTAACTAAACCTGCTTGTAATTTACGTTTCTCTCATTAGATTACAATGACACTGTTGTTAAAATAAATTGGTTCGGTGAATTTATTAGTTTTTATATAGAGATAGCTAGTCTATGAATAAAATATGGATTTGACGCAGAACGTCATATTATTTGGCATACGTCTACGGTTTTATACTACTCTAGAAACTTACGCCCGTATTCACAAACATTACTATGAGGTCTCACAGTACGCGTGGACGCACAGGGTGACACACAGACCAAGCACAGAGCTCTATTCAACGCTGTGCGTGTTCAATTTGCTGCTTCACTTAAGCAAGCATCGTTTGTGAATACGGGCGTTAGGCATTTATCGAAGCGATTACTAAATTGAATATCTAACTACTAAAGATATAAGAATCTTACCTTTTAAACGAAAACTCTGCGTGGGTTCCATTTGATCTTCGCCAGGATAACTTGAAGCACAGACGACACCTCCCTTGAGAGTTACCTAGAGGAAATATGATATTTCATTTTACTAGGTAAAAATGGGCCGGTATTTTGAAAAGGAGACGCTCAAATATTTGTATAAAAACAAATTGCTAATAATCTTTTTAAAAAACAAAAAAAAACCTATAAACCTATTCCAAGAGGTTTGATCAGAAAACGCTTCTAAGTTATGTATTATAGGTCGTCCTTCAGCTTGGTATAGTGACGACTTGTGAAAGGAGACACGATCCCTTTCCTCTCTCCCTTCGTTCAGTCAGGTAATAACCGCTTATTATGGCCCTGGGAAGGTGGAGGGATAATCCCGAGTCTTCCCATTTACGATGATAAGTTGGAACTTGGAATCGATTAGTAGGGAACTTAGTGCAAGAACCCCTCCACTTTGGTATGATGATGATGATGATTGATATAGAAGACTGCTCCGTTGAATGGTCGTACGAGTGATATTGTCGGTGTTGACGGTAGACAGCATTGGTTAAGGTATACTAAATGTTAATGTATGTTTTAAGTTCAATGAATTATTTGTATTTTTGCAACAGTGGTTCTTTGGGTGCTCCTGAGTAGATTTCCGTCGGTAGAAATCGGAGGGGGCTGTCAAGTTTTCTTCTGCCGCGCTTCACCTTCTATACCAAAGTGGAGGGGTCTCCATACAAATCATTGCACTAAATTCCCGACTAGATCCCACAAGTCATAAGTACTTACTGGTTTATTTGCCAGGGAGGGGGCGGGGAGCGGGGCGCGCTCACCGAGCTGCGCCTACGCCGTCGGCCCCCGCCTGCGGACAACAGAATTAAATTCTTTAGTGTTACTATTATTTAAGACACAGCTACCCCGCGGTTTTATCGTTAAGTCACAGACAACGGCACATCAAGGTAAACACTGGTATCTTACGGGGTTGTGAAAGGGGCGACTTTGCAACAAAAATGTGTAGTCTGATGTGCTGTCGTCTGTAAGTTCTAGATGGACCGCAGACTGCAACCGCAAACTGCAAACCTCTATGAAATCTGCAACGCGGCGCGCGCCGCTGCTGCAAGTCGCAGTGGGGATTTCATAGAGATTTGCTGTTTGCGGTTGCAGTCTGCGGTCTTCAGTCCATCTTGGACTTGTACCTTTAGTATTGCTATTTTTTTATGTGACAGGAGGCAAATGAGCAGACGGATCACCTGATGGTAAGTGATTACCGTCGCCCATAGAAACCCGCAGACCCAGGGGGCGTTACAGGTGCGTTGCCGGCCTTTAAGGTGAAGATACGCTCTCCTCTTGAAAGCTTGCAGGTCGTATCCGTCCGGAAACACCGTAGACGACAGTCCATTCCACAGTTTGGATTATGTTTGTATTATTTAAGACAGCTGTGCTCCGCGGTGTTACCCGCGGTAAAACGTAGCTTATGTGTTAATCCAGAGCCCCGATTACGGTAATTTTTAACGTCTCCAATCCAGACACGCTTCTCGATTCTGCGATACGATTGGTCGTTCAACAGCGTACGTCAGCTGTTTTGACCAATCGTATCGCAGAATCGATGAAGCGCGTCTGGATTGGAAACGTTAAAAGTTACCGTAATCGGGGCTCTGGGTGTCAACTAACTCCATACCAAATTTTATTAAAATCGCTCCAGCCGTTTAGATTTAGACGTGAAGAAGTAACAAACATACACACTCACAAACTTTTGCCTTTATAATATTAGTGTGAAGAAGTGTGATAAGATTTATTTTTCTGGCCTTTTACTGGATCTTCTACTAGCTGCCACTTCCTATCCTATCCAGACCCAGGTCTGAAGCACCGCCATTAACTGAGGAAATATCGTTTTCTAAATAGTCCCGATCAGTAACCTAATCACAGCCAATGTGATCAAGGCGATTCATTGTGTCTTTACTTAGGCCTGATAGAAGGCCGTCGTCATTAATCATTTATGTACTCTATACCCTGGCTATGCAAGGGCTAGGACAAGTTTCGTAGCAAACTTTAGGGCTTCGCAAAGTTCCAAACCAACTCTCGCTCTCGTGTCAAAACTTTAGTTCGAAGAAACCATTAGACTTGAGTAATAAGAAAACTACTTAGTGCGATACATAGAGCTGGATTTATTTATTTATTATTTATTTATTTATTCATGAATAGAACGGTAGTACCAATTACACTATTCAAACAAGATATTATATTCATATTTATGAAACTATTTTGTATTTTTGAACGGAGTTAATTAATTTCAAGGTATAAATACATTTTAAAAATAATAAAAAAAACCTGGCAAGACTTCCTTAAGATCAATCAGCTGTGGGGCTGGTTATTCTACGCCATTTCATCACGCCATCTGTCACCGGGATATAAAAAGAAACGTCACAGCTTCGGAAACTCTTCAGAAGTCACGTAGGTAAATAAATCTTAAGGGACACGAGAGAGGTTCGCGTGATAATCGATAATTTGAATATCGATTGTTGGTATTCGTATTCGCTGCCCTTGAAACCGGGCTTTCAATTTCTGCGCCCGTCAACCTGCCAGATACAGGGGTTATGATTAAGGTTAAGAAACAAAGCCTTGAATTAACAAGGTCATGAATAGACAATTGAAATAGGACGTTAGACTACCACGACGACAAGATACCGAAATTACAGTAATAAGTTGAAATATTTCGGGTGTTTACTAATGATGGAAACTAATATGACTAGACAGTCAATTAAACTTCTAAATTGAAATTATTTATGCGTTTAATTTAGTTAGACTTCGTGATTCCTCTACATAGACAATGTAACTGAAAACAATTCGTATAAATTCCTGATTTAGATATGAATGACAAAGGAATTCTGTAATCA
Source organism: Ostrinia furnacalis (assembly GCF_004193835.3). Taxonomy (NCBI): domain Eukaryota; kingdom Metazoa; phylum Arthropoda; class Insecta; order Lepidoptera; family Crambidae; genus Ostrinia; species Ostrinia furnacalis. The sequence continues at coordinate 147,892 of NW_021131692.1, forward strand.
AACAACAATGACAGCCATTAAAACACATTACATAATAAAGAAGGTCGATAACGATAATCGATACGTTACTCGAGGCGCCGTCACATCACTAGCGCTAGGGCTTGCTTTTTCCGCCGTCAGGTGACGCGTGCGCCGACAAATAATTTATTGGCCCTCTGCTTCGCGATGTTTATCAAATTCGAGATATTTAGGGCGCGCCGCCCTCAATACTAGAACAGCTTAGAAGCAAATCTGTATAGTATAACTCAAGCTTTTGAAGTGTGTGTTACGAAACTGTTTACCGTGCCTTCATGTTCCATCATCAGTCATTCATTAACATAGCAGTCATTTATTGGTTTCCACTGCAGGAGCACAACCCTCTCTATAGTCCGATTTTTAATCATTAGACCCTGATTACTATATAGAATTAAAGTACTCATCAATACAAAACGAACGAGCCCAAACTCGATGGATTTAAGTCGTTTTATTATAGAGTTCCTATGGCCACCTTCCAGCTCCATCATCAGATCAGCTCCATGTCATCATAATATTGCATGGTCATCCAAATCACATGTGTTTGCGAAATTTCAGCTTAATCGGTTGGCTGGAAGTGGGTCTTAATTCAGCTTGCAAAATTCCACCCATACAAATATGAGCCAGTCACTGTAATATGACGTCACGCGCATAAAATGGCGGGCCGGCCGCCGCCCGCACTTTTAAAATTCAATATCTTGGAAACTAATTGACGTATCGAAATAATTCTTTCACGTGTATTTTTTATTTTTAACAGAGAATACAGAAAGCTAAAAAACAAAATTAGTGAACATTCTTCATTGTCATGATTTGATCAAATTCAAATAATTCGATTCTAAATTAATGACTTAAAGAAAAGAGGACGTCACTAGTTTGCGTCTTGTTCTTTTATCCAACTTTAATATTTATTTAGGTGGTTTTCAAAGGAACTTTATAAAATTTATGTAAAATGTATCCTAATTGAAGTTGCTGAATGAATATTGATAAAAATTATTCAAAGCTCTTATCATAATCTAATCTGCAGCCTAATCATACAATTTGTAAAAATGGCAATACCAAAAAAGTTATGTCAGTCGTTGTCAAAAAATTAAATTACATTTCAATGATTTAAAATTTGGATTATTTGCCTAAAACTATCTAAATACTTCCGTTTAAAAGGTAATTTAATCAGTTTTCAATTATTATCTATTACATTGTTATTGTTGCCAAATTGTATTTGATATAAGTTTTCGTGATGTAAGAAGATGTGTTTTGCTAAGTTTTTGAGTGATTTTTGCTGTAAAATATCATTTTTTCAGTGTGTAATTGAAGTTCTAAGTGTAGTTACAAATAAAAGTTAATATGGATGTGTACTCTTTTGTTTTAGATGTTGAAATTCAGTGGTGCTATTATTTGGAGGTTAGGAACCAGGGCCACCATACGTAAATATTCCGGCCCAGGAGTGACAGTACTGAAGACTGATAAGGGTGACTCCTCCAGAAGTATCACCGATAAAGTACCTCCAAATATCGTGGATACTAAGGACGACTCAGGTATAAACAAAGGTGGGGTGTGAATTGCCATCATAAGTTACACAGTAGTTTGGCAAACTCCTGACTGGTTGACTGATGTGTTCGCACAAAGCACCACACTTATCTTGATGATGGTATTTATCTGTACACTGTGTCATTGAATGTTATAATATCACCTCATCTCATGAAGTAAAATTAGAATTTCACTATTGATTCAGATCTTTACCATTTAGTCTCTGTGCATTTTGTAAATCAAAAAGCTTATTAACATAAACATAATATATATTCAGTTTTGTATTACTTGTTATAGTCTCTCTCTATTTGAACATGATTTTTCATTTAAAATAGATGCCTGGTGTAGGTGGAAATCAAACCTATGATCATGGGTGGGTGCTTTTTGGATGACTGGTCTAACTACTGAGCTTGATCAACAAATACAAATACAAATAAATACAAATATTTTATTATGAAACACATGTTACATTGTCATTACAAATTAGCCTTATCCATTTAAGTTTTTAAAAACTTGTCCTAGGATAAAGCTGCTCTTCACAATGTTTAAAATTTCTAACATGAGTAGGTAACTAATAATTTTACGTTTAACAATTCCACGAAGCTCAGCAATATGTTATAAACAAATTTTTATAAAAATCTCTATGAATAAGAATGAAATAAGAAATTAACGCACTGGTTTTAATTAAGATCATAATTCACAAATCAATAGTTTTTCAGTTTCCATATAGTCCATCTGTTTCAACCAGTCGTAAATTTTTTTCTTAGCTTCATTACAGGACATGTTGTAGATATGCAGTATTCTATTTATCCGGTTATATAGGGTTATCGATCTAGACTGAAATTGGTTCCGTGACAAATTTGTGTGGAGTCAACAAGTCCCATCTTACCTGGTCGATAGGTTATTTAAATGAAACATAAATATTTTTATTATAAATCAAGTGATGCCAACATTATCATTATTATCACAGCCCATAGATGTCTACATATAACGTCGCTTGCTTCTCTAACTGATGTATCTGAATTTTTTTTTTTACTGAGTTATCTACAGCTTCTTAATCAATTTTGCAAGACGAATCGATCTGTCTATTATAATCGCCTGAAAATTTTTCTCTCTTCTCAGTTATGTCAATTAGAGAAGCAAGTGGCGATAAGGCCTACATGCTTTACTCATTGATCTCTCGTATTTTCTTTATGTATTTGCAACAACATATTAAATAATTCCAGGTTTAGTAGCAGCAGCCTTTGCGTCACTTAATTCGCCGGAGTCTGACGACAAGAAGAAGCCAACTCACAAATCATTGAAGCCAAACAAAGGCCAGATGTTGGACAGCCAGATACAGAAAGCGACTGATATTAACAGCCTGCTCGTTGTGGCTGAAAACTCAGTGGTCTCGAGGCGNCATTAAATAAATAATATTTAATTATAATGATTTTATTATTGTTATTTAAATCAGTGGTTCTGACGATTTGTAAGAACTATTTATTAGTCTAAACAAATAAAGAAATTTTGACTTTGACAACTACTAATAATATCAAAATATCGGTCTTATGATGATGAATCTGATCACTCATAGCTATAATATACATACTTGAGTTTCGCTACAGAACTCTGTAAATACAGAGATACATCTGAAACATAATAATATCTTTCTAATGCAAACAGTTACAAATAAGCATTGTTTTATATTAAAAGGGCATTTAAGGTGAGTACTACACTCCCAAATCATTCTGTAAACACATGATAATAATACAAGCATAGTAAATAGTTGATACAAGATATAATTTTATTGTGGACCTTGAGGATCCTACATTATCTCGTGGACTTAATATTTAAATAGAATAAATTTATCGTTTATTGACCAAGTATAGTTATTTATGGCTTAGATTCCACCGGTATCTAAAGAACAAGATGATTAATCACAAAACATAAAAGTTCATGAAGGTAGGCAGGGAAAATATTGAAAACTCATTGTTTACATAAACGTTTAAGCCCCGTCGCATGTTAGTTGCAACGTTAGGATTTACTAATTACTTCAAGCTCAGTATAAACAAAGAACCAGTAAGAAATTATTCGTAAAGCCAAAATCGTTAGAAGACCACTGTCAAAAATGTTCTTGAAATTGCAAATGTTTATCAATTTTATGTAATGGTAGTAATAATAACGATACAGTATTTCAAAACTTACCATTGTAAATGTTTTATACACTTGGTTTCAGTATATTTTGTAAAATAATATAATCAAAATATCACAACAAATCTCCCACGCACAGCCGCTTCGCAAATTTTAAGAAATAGTGAAGAGCGCTGTTCGATTCGAGAGTCATCGTTTTTGACTGATGTCCGATTATGATCGCAATATAAATAAAAATCTGAATTTTATGAAGAATGAAGAAAAGTTTAGTGAGTATTGAGAAGATGACCAATTTTAGTGATTTTTTTAAAGATCATCATAACAGACTTTTCCGATGCGCCTTTTATGCCCATCCCATCTTACTTAATCCCATGTCCCATGCCCGGGACTCCCGGGAGTATCCGGTAAAGAGCATAAAAGAGTGTATCCGGTGTCATTGTGGGACTACGTATGTTTTGCTTTTAACTTCCAAATTGCCTAATTTCTCTAAAATCTGAGTTAAACTGGCTAGCAGTTCATTGGATTTAAAGTACATAATGAGGGACTTTAATATTTATTGTTTTTCTTAAAGATATTTAGATTGTAAACTCCTGAAGCTTAAGTCTATTATTATAATTTTAACAAAAATATTAAATAAAAATAAAATATCTCAAATTGTCACGATTTGATCAAATAATTCGATTCTGAATATTAATGTCTTAAAGAAAAGAGGACGTCACTAGTTTGCGTTTTGTTCTTTTATCCAACTTTAATATTTATTTAGGTGGTTTTCAAAGGAACTTTATAAAAATACTATCATTTATGTAATATGTACCCTAATTGAAGTTGCTGAATGAATATTGATAAAAATTATTCAAAGCTCTTATCGTAATCTAATCGACTGCAGCCCAGAATTTCTGCTCTCTGCTGCAGCCTAATCATACAATTTGTAAAAATGGCAATACCAAAAAAGTTATGTCAGTCGTTGTCAAAAAATTAAATTACATTTCAATGATTTAAAATTTGGATTATTTTCCTAAAACTATCTAAATACTTCCGTTTAAAAGGTAATTTAATCAGTTTTCAATAATTATCTATTACATTGTTATTGTTACCAAATTGTATTTGATATAAGTTTTCGTGATGTAAGAAGATGTGTTTTGCTAAGTTTTTGAGTGATTTTTGCTGTAAAATATCAATTTTTCAGTGTGTAATTGAAGTTCTAAGTGTAGTTACAAATAAAAATTAATATGGATGTGTACGGTTTTGTTTTAGATGTTGAAATTCAGTGGTGCTATTATTTGGAGGTTAGGAACCAGGGCCACCATTCGTAAATATTCCGGCCCTGGAGTGACAGTACTGAAGACTGATAAGGGTGACTCCTCCAGAAGTATCACCGATAAAGTACCTCCAAATATCGTGGATACTAAGGACGACTCAGGTATAAACAAAGGTGGGGTGTGAATTGCCATCACAAGTTACACAGTAGTTTGGAAAACTCCTGGCTAGTTGACTGATGTGTTCGCACAAAGCACCACACTTATCTTGATGATGGTATTTATCTGTACACTGTGTCACTGAATGTTTTATAATATCATCTCATCTCATGAAGTAAAATTAGAATTTCACTATTGATTCAGATGTTTACCATTTAGTCTCTGTGCATGTTGTAAATCAAGACTTATTAACATAAACATATCAGTTTTGTATCACTTGTTATAGTAATTTCATCTATTTGAACATGATTTTTCATTTAAAATAGATGCCTGGCGTAGGTGGAAATCAAACCTATGATCATGGGTGGGTGCTTTTTGGATGACTGGTCTAAATACTGAGCTACAGAGGTTGATCAGCAAGTCCTAACCTAGCCTAACCTATACCAACTTTATCATTATTATCACAGTCCATAGATGTCCATTCCTACATGCTTTACTCATTGATCTCTGGTAATATTTTTTTTATGTATTCTCAACAACGAATCAAATAATTCCAGGTCTAGTAGCAGCAGCCTTTGCGTCACTTAATTCGCCAGAGTCTGACGACAAGAAGAAGCCAACTCACAAATCATTGAAGCCGAACAAAGGCCAGATGTTGGACAGTCAGATACAGAAAGCGACTGACATTAACAGCCTGCTCGTTGTGGCTGAAAACTCTGTGGTATCGAGGCGACATGCTCTTAAGGTATAGTACGTATAACTGAAAACTCTTCAAATAAATTTATTTGTTTGGGTTTTCAGTTTTAGGGTGCTTACTTTGGATAGGGTTTACTATCTATCATTAATTTTACTATAAATAGAAACATGCATATACACCACTTAATGTGCTGGTATTTGGCCTATGCACATTGCACAATGTATGCACAGAATGCAGTGGCTGTTAAAATACTTAAGTCAGAAGAGGCAATCTGACAAAAATATTTTCAAGAGAATGATTTTTGGATGAAACCTCTGTTCAACATGCAATATTCTTCAAATAACAAAAATGCCCATAAGTTTTTTCAACATAATAATAATGTCCCACCTTGTATTCCAGATGGTATCAATCCTATCCGACTGGTCTAACAGCAATAAAGTGAAGCTAGCAGACTTTGAAAAGGACCCCCGATTCCTAAAACTCTGTCGCATTCTGGCTAGGACACAGACGACCCAGGCGATAAGCTCTCTGACCATGGCGGAAGACCTTAGCACTGTACTTGGGATCACGGGTGACGATGAGGCTGCAAGGCTTATTGCTAATTTGACGTTACCACAAATGATAAAGGTAGGTAAATAAGTTTGACAGTTATCTAGCTAGATGATAAATATGATAATCAAATTATTATTATTAATACTTATTCAGTATTAGTAATAGAACTGCTTTGTTCTTCAAGTATTGCTATTGCCTGCTTTTGCCTGCTATTCAGATACACGCGATACCCGCGCGCTTTCTGGTGGTTCTCATTAGCGATGCCCTGTGCCACGCGAGCCCGTGCGCCCAGTGTGGACGCACTATTAGAGAACTGCCCAGCAATCGCGCGGTTATCGCTGTCTGAACCAGTAGGCCTAGGATGCGCGCCGCGATAATCGTTTATCACACCATTTTATCGATTTTTCCCATACACATTTTGATGTCGATGTCAACGCGAAATTGTGAACTCCGTCAGTTTGTAATATAACGCGTGAGATTGTAAACTAACAGTGGTTTAGGTTAGGTTAGATTGTAATCTCACTACGTCAGATTATAATCTGACGGAATTCACAATATTACGGTGACATCGATAAAGTGTATCACGACGCGTATCCTAGCCCGGCAGGCCTTAAACAATTTTGTCTCCTTTGTTAGAATAACCCCTGTCACTATTTATCTTATCTCCAGGTAATGAAAGCTCTCCAACACAAAGGCAGAAGGAGCACACCTCTATTGCGCGCTCTCTCGCACAACATCACGAGACAGGCCGAAGTCATTGACCTGAAGAAGTCAGCTGATCTGTTATTCTCCATGGCATCACTCAACTTCCCAGACCCTGTGCTTTTGGACCGGATATGCAAGTAAGTATAGTAATTAAATTGGCAAGACATTTTTTAAAGGACTAGAAGCTCTGATAAACTAGACCAAGATATAAATTGCTGTGGTATTCATTCGAAAAATTGCATACTGTATTAAAAAGTGGCTAAGATATAGAGAGTGAATTCCATACCGGACCTTCTGGGACTTAGTATGAGAACAAAAACAACCTATCAGTGAACTCCATAGTGATGACGCTAAAGTTTCTCAAGCACCGTTATGTGGTGGCACTATTGGCGCTGAGCTTTACTATTTAAACGGTGGATGGATTGAATACTGTACTCTCTGTTAAAAATAAAAAATACACGTGAAAGAATTATTTCGATACGTCAATTAGTTTCCAAGATATTGAATTTTAAAGGTGCGGGCGGCGGCCGGCCCGCCATTTTATGCGCGTGACGTCATAATATAGTGACTGGCTCAAATTTGTATGGGTGGAATCTTGCAAGCTGAATTAGGACCCACTTCACTTTATGACTCAAACTCTAATGTTAGATCACAGCCGACCATTATCTTGGCCGCAAGTCTGTCATAAGCAATTCACAAACATAGGCATAAATGTTCTTTCCAGTGACGTAATAGAGACCCTGCCGGCCAACAAAGACAAGCCCTCAGTAGTGAACTCCATAGTGGTGTCTCTTGGTCTTCTGAAGTACCGCCACGAGGCAGCATTGGCGGCGCTTGGCGCGTGGGTGTCGCGGCGCGGTCGCGCGGGCGACGCGGCGGCTGCGGTGGTCACGCTCGCGCATTTGCACTTCGAGCCTCCTGGATGCGAGGAGCTGTTCCAGGTCAGTGCCTTACTCCATATAGTGTCTCTTGGTCTCCTGAAGTACTGTCACGAGGTAGCGCTAGGCGCGTGACACGTGGTGACATTCGCATATTTGACTTCGAGCCGCCGGGCTGCGAGGAGCTGTTCCAGGTCAGTTCCTTACTCCATCTAGTGTCTATGGTGGTCTCTCTGGGTGTCTCTTACTCCATAGTGTTTATAGTGTCCTTTGGTCTCCTCGAGTACCGTCACGCGGCGGCTGCGGTGGTCACGCTCGCGCATCTGCACTTCGAGCCGCCTGGCTACGAGGAGCTGTTCCAGGTCAGTTCCTTGTTCCATAGTGTCTATAGTGTCTCTGGGTCTCCTGAAGTACTGTCACGAGGGGGCGCTAGAGACGCGGCGGCTGCGGTGGTCACGCTCGCGCATCTGCACTTCGAGCCGCCTGGCTGCGAGGAGCTGTTCCAGGTCAGTTCCTTGTTCCATAGTGTCTATAGTGTCTCTGGGTCTCCTGAAGTACTGTCACGAGGGGGCGCTAGAGACGCGGCGGCTGCGGTGGTCACGCTCGCGCATCTGCACTTCGAGCCGCCTGGCTGCGAGGAGCTGTTCCAGGTCAGTTCCTTACTCCATCTAGTGTCTATGGTGGTCTCCCTGGGTGTCTCAAGCACCGTCACGCGGCGGCTGCGGTGGTCACGCTCGCGCATCTGCACTTCGAGCCGCCGGGCTGCGAGGAGCTGTTCCAGGTCAGTATCTTAGTTGACTCTATGGTGGTCTCTTTGTGTCTCCTTAGAACCGTCACGAGGTAGCGCTAGGCGCGTGACAGGTGGTGACATTCGCATATTTGACTTCGAGCCGCCGGGCTGCGAGGAGCTGTTCCAGGTCAGTTCCTTGTAAACTCCATAGTGGTGTCTCTGGGACTCTTGAAGTACCGTCACGTCCTGAGTCAGCACTGGCGACCCTAGGCCCGAGGTTGTCGCGCATTTGAACTTCGAACTGTTCCAGATCAGTGCCATACTCCATATAGTGTCTATAGTGTTTCTTGGTCTCCTGAAGTACTGTCACGAAGGGGCGCTAGCGACGCGGCCGCTGCGGTGGTCACGCTCGCGCATTTGCACTTCGAGCCTCCTGGCTGTGAGGAGCTGTTCCAGGTCAGTTCCTTACTCCATCTAGTGTCTATGGTGGTCTCCCTGGGTATCTCAAGCACGGTCACGTGGCGGCTGCGGTGGTCACGCTCGCGCATCTGCACTTCGAGCCGCCGGGCTGCGAGGAGCTGTTCCAGGTCAGTATCTTAGTTGACTCTATGGTGGTCTCTTTGTGTCTCCTTAGAACCGTCACGAGGTAGCGCTAGGCGCGTGACAGGTGGTGACATTCGCATATTTGACTTCGAGCGCGGCGGGCTGCGAGGAGCTGTTCCAGGTCAGTTTCTTGTAAATTCCATAGTGGTATCTCTGGGTCTCTTGAAGTACCGTCACGTCATGAGTCAGCACTGGCGACGCTAGGCCCGAGGGTGTCGCACATCTGTACTTCGAACCGTCGGGCTGCGGGGAACTGTTCCAGGTCAGTTCCTTACTCCATAGTGTCTATAGTGTTTCTTGGTCTCCTGAAGTACTGTCACGAGGGGGCGCTAGCGACGCGGCGGCTGCGGTGGTCACGCTCGCGCATCTGCACTTTGAGCCGCCGGGCTGCGAGGAGCTGTTCCAGGTCAGTGCCTTAGTGATATCCTTAGTGTCCTCAAGTACCATCCTAGACTGCATCCCACTTAACATCAGGTGCGATTGTGGTCAAATACCTGCCTTGTTATGCATAAAAAAAAAAGTATCAAGGCAGCGCTTGCGGAGTCAGATGCTCGCATATTTGCATTTCGAGCCGCCGGGCTGCGAGGAGCTGTTCCAGTCAGTGTCTTGTGAACTCCATAGTCTAGTGGTGTCTCGGGGTCTCCTCAAGTACCGTCACGAGGCGGCGCTGGCGGCGCGTGGCGTGACGTAAACAAAATGGCGTCATCATTATAATGATCATGTCATATAGTGTTCACGGCTGAAGGACCACCCTATCTAATTTTGTTAAATGTTAATCTTGATGAGCTGCCCTAGGCGACTGGCCAGATAGGTTAGGGAGGTCTAATTTTCGCATATTTGTTTCTTAGTCGTCTCTCACAATATCCGCCAGAAAAGTGGGGGTGGATGTTGATTAGTTTCTAGATAAAGAGAGAGAGAGAAGAAATAGAAAGAGAGAGTAGTAAGTAAGAGAAAGAAATGTCCAAACCCCCCGTGGCTAGACCAAGATACAAAACGATTAATCACAACCTGTTTGCTTACAGACGGCAGTATCCCTAAAAGAGGGCGAGCTATCCAAACCCTCCGCGTGGCTAGACCTGGTGTTCTCGCTGCTAACTCTAGAAAAAGCCAACAGACAGCACCTGGAGTCTACGCTGCAACCGGAGTTCATCGACAAGCTACTGTCTGCTGGAGGTGAGTGGACTCTATGGCGCGGGCTTAAGGTCGATGTTTGATTGATTTGCTAAATACTCGTAATCACCTTTTCTTCTATCATGTATTCATGTGAGTTGCCACAAAACCCTAGTTTCAGACACGAGCCTATCGTTTTAGCGCTCACCAATTGGTACCACTGTAGACTGTAGAGTATCGTCTCTGTCACTTACTATAGTCTGGTCCGTGAGCACGTAGAATTTTGTCCAATGACCCCTAGCTGCCCATCTTTATCGCTCGCGCGTAATTATGTTGCTATCGCGCTCGCACACTCACTGCGGGCGCCCGTCGCACAGTCGCGACAGCAATATAATTACGTGCGAGCGATGAGGATGGGTAGCTAGGGGTCATTGGACAAAATTATACGTGCTCACGGACCGGGCTTTAGTGGCAGAGTAAATACAAATGAGTATTTTGTCAGTGTGTGCGTGCGCGCCGCATACGTGTTGGCGCACTCACATACATACCGCGCCCGTGCGTTTCTATGAAGATGACCTACTCATTTGTATTTACACTGCTAGTGGTGAAGACAGTGGCGCCAACTGTGAAGCGTTGAATCGGCAGGAGTCATGCCAATCGCCAGTGGAGCTAACTATTAGGTATGAAAACCAGGCGATCTAAACACAATTTTACTTTATTTATATACGTATTTGTCATGTCCTAATAATGAAAACAAACTGTCAACAATCCATTAATCTACCCTCATTCCCCAGAAATCCCGATACCCGCGCGCCGCAAGCTGATGATGATCGACGCGTATCTTAACCTCAAATACCCCGGGGAGTCCCCGCGTTTGCCAGAAGACGTAGCGGTGGGAGTCCCCGTGGTCTACACTAAAGAGAAAACGCTATATGTGCAGAGCATCATGGATACCTTCAAAATTCTGGTGTCGGCTGATGCCTTCTTGAAGAAGGACTGTAATTCCGGCATGGGATTTTTGTATGGTAAGTTTTGGATGAAGATGGAATGGCGATTCTAGAAGTATGTTTTTGAAGTTAGGTTTTTCGGATAAATGTATTGGTGATGTTGTAATTTTTTTGTTTTATTTTAGATGCAGAATTCGCGGTAGACGAAAAATGCCATCCAGTTCCATTAGAGAAAGCTGCAAATGACAAGAGGTACTTGCTTTATTTTATTCTACTATTGGAAAGTGTGAAAATCTAGACCTAATTTTAATGGCACGTGTTTGACACGCGGCCATTAATCCCATACATTTGTATAGCGCGGCGTTATAGATGACCTACGCTGAACTGTCCCACCAAACTCATTGACAGGGGAGCGCCACCATCGTTCCATTATATAGTTTCCAACATGGCAAAAATCGGAATCAGCGATCTGGTATTGACGGTGGCGCCCCCTGTCAATGTCACAGGTGGGACAGTTCATTGTATTGGCTCTATATGTATCAATAACGTAATTTGACAGTCTAAGGCCCGCCAGACACGGACAGCTCGATCAGTAGTCAACAGCTTGAAGCTGCCAGTGATAACTGCTCGAGCAGTTGGTATTAACTGCTCAACAAATCACAAGCGCTCGCGCCGTGGTATGAAGAAAGTGGGCGGAGGTAACTGCGCGAGAGCTGTCGACAGCTCGAGCAGTCAGTGTATGGCTGGCGACTGCTTGACCGCACGATGAAAACTCACCGTGCTGTCGACCGCCCGAATCAGTTGCAACCGCTCGAGCGGTTCGTGTATGTGCGTCCATAGAACTCTGCAGTTCACTGTGCAGTCGCAGCTTGAAGCTGTCGACCCTGACTGCTTCAAGCGGTCCGTGTATTGCCGGCCTTAGTTGTTATCAATTTAATTTTACAGTAATTTGAAAACAGATTCTGTTACGGCTGTAGATCTTTTAGAGCTTTAGAATATTGGTTTAAATTGTCAATGGCCCAATATGTCTGTTTCACAGCAAATTCCGGATAGCAGTGCTCGGCCTGGACTACCACGACATGACGCGCCGTGCGCCCGCGCCGCTCGGCCTCTGCCATCTATGCGCACGTCTACTTGAGCTCAAGGTATGACGTCACTGGCCCACTGTAGCCCACTGCTGGGCAAACGTATGCTCCTTAATCCGCACAAATAGTAAATGTAACTTGACTCATTGTATCCTACTGCTGGGCAAACGTATAGTCCTTAACCCGCACCAATAGTAAATGTAACTTGACTCATTGTATCCTACTGCTGGGCAAACGTATGCTCCTTAATCCGCACCAGTAGTAAATGAAACTTGACTCATTGTATCCTACTGCAGGGCAAACGTATGCTCCTTAATCCGCACAAATAGTAAATGTAACTTGACTCATTGTATCCCACTGCTGGGCAGACGTGTCCGGTGTGTGCCTGTTTGCTTTTAGAATTGTCATCTAACACTTAGATTATAAAACCTTTATTACCAAAATAGTGGTGACTGAGTTTGTTCCGGCGTTTCTTCTCAGCACTTGCCATATGTTTGTCTCGAAGCGCTGGTAGGGCCCAAAAGATAAGGAGACATGTAAAGTGCCCCATAAGGGCTACCTTTTCTTTTTTTATTATTTTCTATTGACGTTCATAAGTGCCACTTGTGGTCTAAACTGAATAAATATTTTTGATTTTGATTTTGATTTTTGATTTTGAAATAGAAAGACTACTACCCAAACTAGGTAATCCTGTATCTTGAGGACTAAGCATTCGTTATGAAATATGTAAATACATAAAAGACATTTTTAGCACGGTTCTCTAGCAATGAAAATATGGCAAAACATTCTTCCACTTGCACTGTTGCACATTGCCAAAGAATAAAAAAAAAAGATTTTATAGCCTGACCAGGAACATAAAAACCCTGGCATAGAGGCGCGTCAATTGCATTTGATAGTGCAACACTGAGTACAGTCGTACCTGTGTTAAATTAATAGGCTAACTTTATGTATCAGGATTCAGGATTACGGGCTAATTTGATAGGTATTTTCATAAATTAACGAAAAAATATTATTATAGGTAACCTGGTTTAGGGGCCGTTCAAGTATTACGTAAGCACCAAGGGGGGGTGGGGAGGTCTCTGTTTTGCTTATTTTGGATGACATGGGGGTAGGGGGGTCTAGATGATGATTACGTCATCGTTAGTTTTTTACGTTTTTTCGGGGATTCCCGCAAATAATACATATGCGTAGGCACTCGCTTTGAGAACTGATTAGGGGAATTACCGCACATTAGGGAAATTACCGTGCGCTATTCACTTGTCTAATAATTAACTCTCGTGCCGACACTGCCCATTGAAATTTGAGTCTCGTAGTCCGCATATTATTATATTTTTTGGTCCCTTACTCTATGTGTATCAGTTAAACCTAATATTTTCATGAATGTTCCTATTTTAAAAATGACAATATAAAAAACATTTATAACTAAAAATGTTTACGTAAGCATAGGGGGAGGGGGTAAGTGCTTTGCTTACTTTTGATGACAAGGGGGGCGGGGGGGTAAAAAATGGTAAGAAATCTGCTTACGTAATACTTGAACGGCCCCNTGTGGTATCGAGGCGACATGCTCTTAAGGTATAGTACGTATAACTGAAAACTCTTCAAATAAATTTATTTGTTTGGGTTTTCAGTTTTAGGGTGCTTACTTTGGATAGGGTTTACTATCTATCATTAATTTTACTATAAATAGAAACATGCATATACACCACTTAATGTGCTGGTATTTGGCCTATGCACATTGCACAATGTATGCACAGAATGCAGTGGCTGTTAAAATACTTAAGTCAGAAGAGGCAATCTGACAAAAATATTTTCAAGAGAATGATTTTTGGATGAAACCTCTGTTCAACATGCAATATTCTTCAAATAACAAAAATGCCCATAAGTTTTTTCAACATAATAATAATGTCCCACCTTGTATTCCAGATGGTATCAATCCTATCCGACTGGTCTAACAGCAATAAAGTGAAGCTAGCAGACTTTGAAAAGGATCCCCGCTTCCTAAAACTCTGTCGCATTCTGGCTAGGACACAGACGACCCAGGCGATAAGCTCTCTGACCATGGCTGAGGACCTCAGCACTGTACTTGGGATCACAGGAGACGATGAGGCTGCAAGGCTTATTGCTAATTTGACGTTACCACAAATGATAAAGGTAGGTAAATAAGTTTGACAGTTATCTAGCTAGATGATAAATATGATAATCAAATTATTATTATTAATACTTATTCAGTATTAGTAATAGAACTGCTTTGTTCTTCAAGTATTGCTATTGCCTGCTTTTGCCTGCTATTCAGATACACGCGATACCCGCGCGCTTTTTGGTGGTTCTCATTAGCGATGCCCTGTGCCACGCGAGCCCGTGCGCCCAGTGTGGACGCACTATTAGAGAACTGCCCAGCAATCGCGCGATTATCGCTGTCTGAACCAGTAGGCCTAGGATGCGCGCCGCGATAATCGTTTATCACACCATTTTATCGATTTTGCCCATACACATTTTGACGTCGATGTCAACGCGAAATTGTGAACTCCGTCAGTTTATAATATAACGCGTGAGATTGTAAACTAACAGTGGGTTAGGTTAGGTTAGATTGTAATCTAACTACGTCAGATTATAATCTGACGGAATTCACAATATTACGGTGACATCGATAAAGTGTATCACGACGCGTATCCTAGCCCGGCAGGCCTTAAACAATTTTGTCTTCTTTGTTAGAATAACCCCAGCCACTATTTATCTTATCTCCAGGTAATGAAAGCTCTCCAACACAAAGGCAGAAGGAGCACGCCTCTGTTGCGCGCTCTCTCACACAACATCACGCGGCAGGCCGAAGTCATTGACCTGAAGAAGTCAGCTGATTTGTTATTCTCCATGGCCTCACTAAACTTCCCAGACCCTGTGCTTTTGGACAGGATATGCAAGTAAGTATTGTAATGAACTTGGCAAGACATTTTGATTTTTTAAAGGTCTAGAAGCTCTGATAAACTAGACCAAGATATAAATTGCTGTGATATTCATTGGAAAAATTGCATACTGTGTTAAAAAGTGACCAAGATGTCGAGAGTGAAGTCCATAGTGTACTTGCTGGGACTTCTCAAGTATGAGAACTCTGTTAAACACAAGCTATCACTAGTGAACTCCATAAGCCTTGATAACACGTACTGAGTAAACGGGCGAGACAGTAAAATGTTTACTCGGTCGATACAGTGATGTAAACGAGTAGCTGTTCACACGGCGCTATGTTCATACTCACCGAGTACTCGGCCGAGAGCACTGTCTCGCCCGATTACTCGGTACGTGTGATCAAGGCTTTAGTGATGTCGCTAAAGTTTCTCAAACACCGTCATGTGGTGGCGCTATTGGCGCTGAGCGTTACTATTTAAACGGTGGATGGATTTAATCCAATTGCTTTGGTCTCTAATTCTATATTCATTCATTCTTTTTAGTGACCTAATAGAGTTGCCAGCCAACAAAGACAAGCCATCAGTAGTGAACTCCATAGTGGTGTCCCTCGGTCTCCTCAAGTACCATCACGAGGCAGCGCTAGCGTGGACACTTTATGACTCAAACTAATGTTAGATCCCAGCCGACCATTATCTTGGTCGCAAGTCTGTCATAAGCAATTCACAAACATAGGCATAAATGTTCTTTCCAGTGACGTAATAGAGACCCTGCCGGCCAACAAAGACAAACCCTCAGTAGTGAACTCCATAGTGGTGTCTCTTGGTCTTCTGAAGTACCGCCACGAGGCAGCGCTAGCGTGGGGCACTTTATGGCTTAAACTCTAATGTTAGATCACAGCCGACCATTATCTTGGTCGCAAATCTGTCATAAGCAATTCACTAACATAGGTCTAATATATGTTCTTTCCAGTGACGTAATAGAAACCCTGCCAGCCAACAAAGACAAGCCCTCAGTAGTGAACTTCATAGTGGTGTCTCTTGGTCTCCTCAAGTACCGCCACGAGGCAGCGCTAGCGTGGACACTTTAAGACTCAAACTCTAATGTTAGATCCCAGCCGACCATTATCTTGGTCGCAAGTCTGTCATAAGCAATTCACAAACATAGGCATAAATCTTCTTTCCAGTGACGTAATAGAGACCCTGCCGGCCAACAAAGACAAGCCCTCAGTAGTGAACTCCATAGTGGTGTCTCTTGGTCTTCTGAAGTACCGTCACGAGGCAGCATTAGCGGCACTTGGCGCGTGGGTGTCGCGGCGCGGACGCGCGGGCGACGCGGCGGCTGCGGTGGTCACGCTCGCGCATTTGCACTTCGAGCCTCCTGGCTGCGAGGAGCTGTTCCAGGTCAGTTCCTTACTCCATATAAAGTCTGGTCCGTGAGCACGTAGAATCCCGTCCAATGACCCCAAGCTACCCATCCTTATCGCTCGCGCGTAACTATATTGCTGTCGCGACTGTGCGACGCGCGCCCGCAGTGAGTGTGCAAGTGCGACAGCAACATAATTACGTGCGAGCCACAAGGATGGGCAGCTTGGGGTCATTGGACGGGATTCTACGTGCTCACGGACCAGGCTTTAGTGTCTATGGTGGTCTCCCTGGGTGTCTCAAGCACGGTCACGCGGCGGCTGCGGTGGTCACGCTCGCGCATCTGCACTTCGAGCCTCCTGGCTGCGAGGAGCTGTTCCAGGTCAGTGTCTTGTGAACTCCATAGTGTCTATAGTGTTTCTTGGTCTACTGAAGTACTGTCACGAGGGGGCGCTAGCGACGCGGCGGCTGCGGTGGTCACGCTCGCGCATCTGCACTTCGAGCCGCCGGGCTGCGAGGAGCTGTTCCAGGTCAGTACCTTGTTCCATAGTGTCTATAGTGTCTCTGGGTCTCCTCGAGTACCGTCACGTGGCGGCTGCGGTGGTCACGCTCGCGCATCTGCACGTCGTACCGCCTGGCTGTGAGGAGCTGTTCCAGGTCAGTTCCTTACTCCATCTAGTGTCTATGGTGGTCTCCCTGGGTATCTCAAGCACGGTCACGCGGCGGCTGCGGTGGTCACTTCGAGCCGCCTGGCTGCGAGGAGCTGTTCCAGGTACTGACATGCCACTACCTGGGCTTGGTTAGTAAGCCACTGGGCTTAGTAAACTCCATAGTGGTGTCCCTCGGTCTCTTCAAATACCGTCATGAAACAGCACTAATGGCGTCGCGCAAATGCATTTTGAGTTGCTGGACTGCGAAGAGCTGTTCACGGTCAGTGACTTGGTGTACTCCATAGTGTCTTTAGTGGTCTCTCTGGGTCTTCTCAAGTGCCGTCACGAGGCTGCGGTGGTCACGCTCGCGTATTTGCACTTCGAGCCTCCTGGATGCCAGGAGCTGTTCCAGGTCAGTGGCTAGTCAATATATGAATATAGCCACGATAGCCGAACGGTGACGGGGTCGGACTGGCCGACTCGAGATCCGAAGACCGCGGGTTCGAATCCCACCGCCGCTCGACTATTGTGGTGAGACCACTCGTAACACAAACTTATTTAGCTTAACACGAGGGGCTACGGGACTATTAGTAATTTAGGCAATACAAATTGCTAATAATATTTAAAAAAAAACTAAGTGTCTATAGTGATGGTCTTCTCAAGTACCGTCAAGAAGCGGCGTGGGCGGAATCAGATGCATGGGTGGCGTTGCGGCTGCGGTGTTAACGCTCACGCTGTTTCTGGTACTGACATGCCACTTGAACTTAGTAAGCCACTGGGCTTAGTGAACTCCATAGTGGTGTCCCTCGGTCTCCTGAAGTACCGTCACGAGGCAGCACTAGCGGCGTTAGGCGAGCCGGGCTGCGAGCTGTTTCAGGTGGGAATCAAAATGGCGTCATCACTATAATGATCATGTCATATTTTATAGTGTTCACTGCTGATAATTTTGTTAAATGTTAATCTTGATGAACTGCCCTAGAAGACTGGCCAGATGGGTTAGGGAGGTCTAATTTTTGCATATTTGTTTCTTACACCCGTATTCACAAACATTACTTTGAGGCCTCATAGTGCGCGTTGACGCACAGGGTCCCAAAAACCTATTCATAGACAATACTTCAGTGGTGACAAGCACTATGCGTCCCTTAGAATGAACGCAAAGCTAAGGTAGACAGGGAGCTGTATTACGCAACGCATAGTGTCTATTTACGTCAAAATTTTTAGGTTATTCTCGTTTTTGAGGTTTGTTTGCTTTATTTATGGTTGTATTCGATTAATATTATCTTACAATGGATTACAGTAGTGAAGAAGAATTTGATAATTATATCAATGAGCAAAGTAGAATAAGGACCAGAAAAGTGATACGGGATTCCCAAAATCCCTTTGATTATTACAATTCAGACGAATTTAGTTTAGGTTTTCCAATGATGGGGTACTTTTCATACTTTTACCACTGATAAAAGAAGACCTGAGGAAATTAACTGCGAGGAGGCCTTCCAGTGCCACCTACATAATGTATCAGTTGCTAGTGGCAAATAAAACATAAAATTTTTAATAAAGTTTTATTTTCATCAATCTTCAATGTCTAATTTAATTGTATGTATTTGTAAATCATAAAGCTTTTTTTCATGTTCTAACAAATTGTTTTCTCTTTCTATCAATATTTTTTCTCTTTGTAGCCCCAACTCGTGCAAAGCCTGGTCTTGTTATATATTATTCAATGTGGTGCGTTTGATTCTTGTTTCTGTCTTAATCTTCATTCTTGCTACTACTAATCTTAATTTCTTGATACCTACCTGAAAAGCAAATTAATTATGAATTTAATTCCTTTGAGTAGGTATATTCTGCTTAGTTATTCCTCATAAATCTACGTACTATATATTTTAAAAACATTACTTACTAGTGGGTGTTGAGAACGTTTGATTGATTCCTGAGAAAGTTCTTTCATTCTTTGGGTCTTTAAATTATTCCAGCAGCTTTTCAGTTGATGTGTGAGCCTTTGTGAAACATAAAATATGGTTGAGAATTGTAAGCCACTGTTAGAGTTTCCCAGGCCTGCTTCGTCAACTCGATATTTTAGAGAGGATAATAATATGCTTGTCTTCAATAATAGGCCTTTCTCTTATTAAGCTACAATCAGCAGCTCTCTTTCGGAAGAAGAAAACGGCAGCTTTTTTATCTGAAAAATAATGATTGAAACATGATTTTCACTATTATTATTAATCGAAATATTCATACTAACCTGATAGTTGTAGTTTTATCCATATTTATTTATATTATTTAATTCACAAATCCACAAAATAACGACACTTATAAACCGTTGCACCGTTTGAATGACAGGAATGTCATGTCAGTTAGCGGAGTGAAGTGCGTAACATAAGCGAACCAATCACAGAACTCTATTCAACACTCCGATTTTGCATAGTCAAGGGTCGTTTAAGTATTGTTTATGAATTGAAAGGCTTGTCATATGGAACGCATTGAGAAATGTCTCATTTCGCATAGCGTTGCTGCTTTGCATAGGTAAGTATCGTTTGTGAATACGGGTGTTAGTCATCTCTCACAACATCCACCAGAAGAATGGGGGTGGATGTTGATTAGATTCCAGATAAAGAGAGAGAGAGAGAGAGAAAATGAGAGAGAGAGATAGAGAGAGAGAGAGAGAAAGAGAGAGAGAGAGAAAGAGAGAGATAGAGAGAAAATGAGAGAGAGAGAGAGTAGTAAGAGAAATAATTGTCCAAAACCCCCTGTGGCTGGACCACGACTCAAGATGACTAATCACAACTTGTTTGCTTACAGACGGCAGTATCCCTAAAAGAGGGCGAGCTATCCAAACCTTCCGCGTGGCTAGACCTGGTGTTCTCGCTGCTAACTCTAGAAAAAGCCAACAGACAGCACCTGGAATCTACGCTGCAGCCGGAATTCATCGACAAACTACTGTCCGCTGGAGGTAGGTGTAAACCATATCCCACAAAAACAAATGTAAAAAAGGAGAGCCAAGTTCAATACAAAAATTATTATGCTTTCCTGTGGGCTTCGCCGCAAAAAGAATGGAGATCTAAATGAGTGCCAAGTTCTATATACAAAATCCAATTAAAAATTAATGACGCTCGTATTGTTCGGATCAAACACCAAAAATTGGTAGGGCGCGTCTTCGTGGATGAAACGATCTATACGAGTAGGCGCACACCGTTGATTTTTCGTCGGCCGATAGTTTAGTCGGGCAGTTGATCAGTATGGGCATGTATGGGAGTGCGCACACTACGCCGATTCGATTTGGCCGATTCTTCATACAATTTAAAATCGGGCACAACTATCGGCCAACTAAAAATCAACGGTGTCGGTGCCTACTCTAAGTGAGACTATTTATAAACACTCTTTATGCACACCATACAAAGCCACAAACAGTCAACAGTCCATTAATCTACCCTCATTCCCCAGAAATCCCGATACCCGCGCGTCGCAAGCTGATGATGATCGACGCGTATCTTAACCTCAAATACCCCGGGGAGTCCCCGCGTTTGCCAGAAGACGTAGCGGTGGGAGTCCCCGTGGTCTACACTAAAGAGAAGACGCTATATGTACAGAGCATCATGGATACCTTCAAAATTCTGGTGTCAGCTGATGCCTTCTTGAAGAAGGACTGTAATTCCGGCATGGGATTTTTGTATGGTAAGTTTTGGATGAAGGTGCAATGGCTATTCTAGAAGTATATTTTTAGAAGTTAGGTTTTTCAGATAAACGTATTGGTGATAATTGTTGTTTATTTATATTAGATGCTGAATTCGCGGTAGACGAAAAATGCCACCCAGTTCCATTAGAGAAAGCTGCAAATGACAAAAGGTACGGTAGATTTGCTTTATTGTATTCTAATATTAGCAGATGTAAAGATCTAGACAGAATATGAATGGCACGTGTTTGACACGTGGCCATTAATTCCATACATTTTGTATAGTATTACATATCTGTGACGTCACTTGGTCTTCAAACCTAAATTTTAGTTATTTGAAAACTGATTCTGTTACAGCTGAATATAATTTTTGAAAGAAAGAAACAATTTTTTCTTATATAGTTCAAAATTCTTAATAAGCAAAATCCGTATTAAGACTAGAACATAGATCTTTTAAAGCCTGGTCCGTGAGCACGTAGAATTTTGTCCAATGACCCCAAGCTAACCCATCATTATCGCTCGCGTGTAATTATATTGCTGTCGCGACTGTGCGACGGGCGCCCGCAGTGAGTGTGCGAGCGCGACAGCAACATAATTACGCGCGAGCGATAGTTTGGGGTCATCGGACAAAATTCTACGTGCTCACGGACCAGGCTTTAGAGCAGATTAGCTTTAGAATATTGTTTACATTGTCAATGACCCAATATGTCTGTTTCACAGCAAATTCCGGATAGCAGTGCTCGGCCTGGACTACCACGACATGACGCGCCGCGCGCCCGCTCCGCTCGGCCTCTGCCATCTATGCGCACGTCTACTTGAGCTCAAGGTATGACGTCACTGGCCCACTGTAGCCCACTGCTGGGCAAACGTATGCTCCTTAATCCGCACCAATAGGGATGTTTCCTTGGTCAAAAAGCAAGAGTTTTAATTAGTCCGTCAGTTAACTTATCAAAAAATACTCTACACGTATTTTTCACTTTTTCAAACTAATGAAAATTTAAAGAGATAAAGCGTGCCAAAGTTCATAAGAAGAGGCCCGTGACGTCAATGCTTGCATAAAAGTGCCGCACGTTGTGACGTCGTGCGGAACTTCAACGCACCATAACTATGTAATTATTTGTTAGATTGACAAATAAAAATATATGTGTCCAATATTTTTTGATATTAAACATGACGGACTAAAAAAAATTTTTTAGGAAACTTGTCTATAGTAAGGGCTATATTTCACCGGGACACCATGGCGGCGCAACCAGTCGCCGCTATCAACAAAATGTATACAGCTCTATAGAGAGTTACTAACCTGGTGTCCGTTTGGTTGCGCAAAGCTGTATACATTTCTAGCACGATTCTATAACAATGAAAATATGGTTACATTCTTGCACTTGCACATTGGCAACGAATAGAAAAACAACTCAAAAATATGCACTTTTTACTTCATAATTTACAAAAAAAAGTTTTTATTTCACGTGATTCAATTCCAACGTCCCGCTCAAAATTAACATCTGTCATTTAAGTGACAGCATTGAGTTGTAGGCAATTGGCCATAAACCATAGACTTTGGAAGTAACAGTTCATAATAATTTGCGATTGAGACCTCTGAAGACACATTATTTCTATTTCATTTTCAGGGCTTCAAAGTGCTACAAATCCCATACACCGAGTTCAACCCGAAAGATAAGCTAGTGTCCCGCGTGCAATACATCAATACGCGACTACAACAGTTAGTGGGCAACAAGGCGGCGTAGTTGTGTATGTATGTGTTGTATTTGTACATATTGTATGTCCACTTTAGTTCAGGGTGTAGTTTGTGACGTCGCCGCTTGGTGGCGCTAGCGGGATGACGTAATCAGAGTAGATTAAAAAGCTGGCTTAAAAAGTCTACGGACTATGATATGGCAGTGAAACCTTTTTCGTATTTTTGCCTGATTTCTAGTAAATAATTTGACTTTACAACCGTTCAGGCAATTTAAGGAATGTAAATGACAAATGAAATGTATAATGCTTTTATACGTATTTGTTGCCAGCTTCTTTGAAATAGACCATAGATACAATCTAATTTACTAGTAAATATCGTTTGCACGAAGTGCTTAATTTCATCCAGATTCGTTCTTCTCAAACAATAGCCAACTCGTTAGCCTGAAGTATTCATCCATATTCATATTGCATTCTCTATCGATATCATAATCTTGTTTTGTACCTAACTTAGTTTATACAGGGTGTTTCTT